>NW_027140450.1:0-300000 GCF_036365525.1 Heterodontus francisci | reverse complement strand
GCACAAAACCATGTTGCCTATCTCTGATAAGCCCATTTTCTTACAAATGGGAATAGATCCTATCCCTCAGTATCTTCTCCAGCAGCTTCCCTACCACTGACGTCAGGCTCACCGGTCGATAATTGCCTGGATTATCCCTGCTACCCTTCTTAAACAAGGGGACAACATTAGCAATTCTCCAGTCCTCCGGGACCTCACCCGTGTTTAAGGATGCTGCAAAGATATCTGTTAAGGCCCCAGCTACTTCCTCTCTCGCTTCCCTCAGAAACCTGGGATAGATCCCATCCGGACTTGGGGACTTGTCCACCTTAATGCCTTTTAGAATACCCAACACTTCCTCCCTCCTTATGCCGACTTGACCGAGAGTAATCAAATATCTGTCCCTAACCTCAACATCCGTCATGTCCCTCTCCTCGGTGAATACCGATGCAAAGTAGTCATTTAGAATCTCACCCATTTTCTCTGACTCCACGCATAACTTTCCTCCTTTGTCCTTTCTCTAGTTACCCTCTTGCTCCTTATATATGAATAAAAGGCTTTAAGATTTTCCTTAACCCTGTTGGCTAAAGATATTTCATGACCCCTCTTAGCCCTCTTAATTCCTCGTTTCAGACTGGTCCTACATTCCCGATATTCATCCAAAGCTTCGTCTTTCTTCAGATGCCTAGACCTTAGTACAGAATAGGTGTTACCGGACTGAATATTGAACAGAAGCAAGTGCAAACATGAAACAAAAACAGTGGGTAAGCAAACTGGACAAACTAAGATGAAATGAGATAAATGCAAAAAAAAAGGTTGTAAAAAATGTAAAAAGGAAAAAAAGAAGAAAAAAGAAAAAAAAACTAAAAATGAAAGTAAAATGGGGGGCTGTCATGCTCTGAAATTATTGAACTCAATGTTCAGTCCGGCAGGCTGTAGTGTGCCTAATCGGGAGATGAGATGCGGTTCCTCGAGCTTGCATTGATGTTCACTGGAACACTGCAGCAATCCCAGGACTGAGATGTGAGCTTGAGAGCAGGGGGGAGTGTTGAAATGGCAAGCAAACGGAAGCTCAGGGTCCTGCTTGCGGACAGAGCGGACATATTCTGCAAAACGGTCACCCCGTCTGCGCTTGGTCTCCCCAATGTAGAGGACATCACATTGTGAGCAGCGAATACAGTATACTACATTGAAAGAAGTGCAAGTAAATCGCTGCTTGACCTGAAAGGAGTGTTTGGGGCCTGGGATAGTGAGGAGAGAGGAGTAAAATGGGCAGGTATGACACCTCCTGCGATTGCAGGGGAAGGTGCCATGGGATGGGGACGAGGTGGTAGGGGTATTGGAGGAGTGGACCAGGGTGTTACGGAGGGAATGATCCCTTCAGAATGCTGACAGGGTAAGGGAGGGGAAGATGCGACTGGTAGTGGCATCACGCTGGAGGTGGCAGAAATGGCGGAGAATGATTCTTTGGATATGGAGGCTGATGGGGTGGAAAGTGAGGACAAGGGGAAACCTGTCACGGTTCTGGGAGGGAGGGGAAGGGTTGAGGGCAGAGGTACAGGAAATGGGCCGGACACGGTTGAGGGCCCTGTCAACAACTGTGTGTGGGGGGGAAACCTCGGTTGAGGAAAAAGGAGGTCATACCAGAAGCACCGTCATGGAAGGTAGCATCATCAGAGCAGATGCATCGAAGATGGAGAAACTGGGAGAATGGAATGGAATTCTTACAGGAGGTAGGGTGTGAAGAAGTGTAGTCGAGGTAGCTGTGGGAGTCGGTGGGCTTATAATGAATATTAGTAGACAACCTATCCCCAGAGATGGAGACAGAGAAGTCGAGGAAGGGAAGGGATACGCTGGGGAAAGGGGTTCAATTCCTACCACGACAGCTGGTGGAATTTCAATTTAATTAATTAATAAAAATATGGAATTGAAAGCTAGTCTCAGTAATGGTGTTACAAAACTATCTTTGGTTGTTGTAAAAACCCCATCTGGTTCACTAATGTCCTTTAGGGAAGGAAATCTGCCGTCCTTACCTGGTCTGGCCTACATGTGACTCCAGACCCACAGCAATGTGGTTGATTGTTAAATGCCATTTGAAATCTCCACTCAGTTATCAAGAGTAATTCGGGTTGGGTAACAAATGCTGGACTTGCCAGTGATGCTCACCTCCCTTGAATAAAAATAATAAATTAGTGAAGGTGGAGTGGATAATGATCCCAATATCCGTCTTCATTCATGAAGAAAATGTTATGTTGATGACAACTTATCCACGAAATCACGAACCCAATCCATCCCGATTCACTGAACAAAGTACTTGCTGTTTTAAAAAGTTTAATTGAATCACCTCTCAGCTTCCTGTGCTCCTGTGTAAACAATCTCCCTTTCAGTCCTCTACTCAGTTCTGTAGGAGGTAGTTTGAATATAATTGTAAAGACTGCAGCACTGAAACGTGCTCAAATTTTGAAGCAGAATCAGTTTTCTGAGACCAGTCTTGTGAGACAATGTCTCGAGAATGTGCCTGAACAGCTCAGAGGGTCACCTTCCCTGAATTTCCAGGGATTTAATTCCCCTCCTTAGACTCTCACCTGTACCTGGTTATTTAAGATGCGCTGCATCACTACAAAAATCTAAAGATATAATTGCAAACATTTCCTGTTGTTTGAAATGACAAATATTTCAAATAATGACTGAGAAACTCACACGGAAATATTGGTGATGACTTTGCAACATTTGAATTTTATTTGATTGGCTATGAACTGACAGAGCAAAAGCAAAGTTACAAAGCCAATCTGCACCGAGGAACAGCACATGTGGAGCTTTACAGAGTTACACAGATTTTGGATTCTGTGTGCGTGGATCTGCTTCAGTATTTGGTGAAAGATGTTCGGTGCAGACTCTCTCTATCTTGCAGACAGTGAGTTTAGTAAAGGGGAACACAGTCTACCAGCATAGGGCACGAAGCATTCAGAGCAGATCAGCCTTTACACCGACCTGCTCAAACTCTTCTCCAGTTGAGTTTTCACACTTTGCGATCACTGTTCTGTAAGTCTCTGACTCAACAGTGAACTATACAGTAATTGGAAAAGTCCTGGGGAAAATTGATGTACAGAGAGATTTCGGTGTTCAGGTCCATTGTTCCCTGAAGGTGGCAACGCAGGTCAATAGAGTGGTCAAGAAGGCATACGGCATGCTTTCCTTCATCGGACGGGGTATTGAGTACAAGAGTTGGTCATGTTACAGTTGTATAGGACTTTGGTTCGGCCACATTTGGAATACTGCGTGCAGTTCTGGTCGCCACATTACCAAAAGGATGTGGATGCTTTGGAGAAGGGTGCAGAGGAGGTTCACCAGGATGTTGCCTGGTATGGAGGGCGCTAGCTATGTAGAGAGGTTGAGTAGATTAGGATTATTTTCATTAGAAAGAAGGAGGTTGAGGGGGGACCTTATTGAGGTGTACAAAATCATGAGAGGTATAGACAGGGTGGATAGCAAGAAGCTTTTTCCCAGAGTGGGGGATTCAATTACAAGGGGACACGAGTTCAAAGTGAAAGGGAAAAGGTTAGGGGGGATATGCGTGGAAAGTTCTTTATGCAGAGGGTGGTGGGTGCATGGAATGCATTGCCAGTGGAGGTGGTGGACGCGGGCACGATAGCGTCTTTTAAGATGTATCTGGACAGATACATGAATGGGCAGGAAGTAAAGAGATACAGACCCTTAGAAAATAGGCGACAGGTTTCGATAGAGGATCTGGATCGGCGCAGGCTTGGAGGGCCGAAGGGCCGGTTCCTGTGCTGTAATTTTCTTTGTTCTTTGTTCTTTGTTCTGAGACAGCTTATTATTCTCCGCCAAAAGTGCTGCATTCAGGCCAGTTTTCACCCGGAAAGAGGAGCTTGCGCGCCCCATTAAAGTTCACCTCCTGGTACAGAACCCACAGATCTGCCTTCACCACATGGGATGAGGTCCGATTATTGAACCCAATAACACTCAGGTCGCTAATGATTTCAGTGATGTGACAGCTGTCACCTTGTAAATTGATGTATTTGTATAAATCCATTTCTGGGTCCAGTTGGTTTTCCTTCACCAGGCGCAATCATTGAATCTTTTTATCCATTTCACCATGATCTCCTGCACCATGAACAGTGAACTCTCCGGTGTAGTTTGTGCCTGTATAGGCGACCCAGTGTTTCTCCTCCACTTTCAGGGAGGAGAAGCAGGCAGAAACAAGGTCAGGTACACTGACAATAAACTCATTCCCTTGGCCAGAGTATTGTGTCCAATCAAACAGGATAATCTTGTTCGTCCTGAATGCGATGTTGTCGATGTTCTGAGATTTCAATGTGAACAGTAGCAGTGAAATCACTCCATGGTTTCCTAGCTCCTGGAGTGAGTTTATATACACATTGAAACATCCTTCCTGATAACTCAGCAAATTGTAATCGATGCTGGACAGCCACGGGGCAAGTGGTAGCTAACACCACCCAGAAATGTGCAAACAACGAATGGTGAAAGGCAACACAGCAGGAAAGACACTGACAAAAAATTCACAACTTCGTGGAAACAACAATTCGGCAATTCTACACAAGGTGTCACGAAGATACTGTCTTCTCATGGTCCAGTAATTGTACACACTGTGTCCCTCACACACTCAGTCTCCATGTTCCGGTAAATGTACACACTGTGTCCTTCAATTTTACACTCCATGTTCCAGTAATTGTCCACACTGTGTCCCTCACACACTCGCTCTCCATGTTCCAGTATTAGTAAACACTGTGCCCCTCACACACTCACTCTCCATGTTCCAGTAATTCTAGACACTGCGTCCCTCACACTCTCACACTCTATGTTCCAGTAATTGCACACACTGTGTCCCTCACACACTCACTCTCCATGTTCCAGTAATTGTACACATTGTGTCCCTCACACTCTCACTCTCTATGTTCCAGTAACTGTACACACTGTGTCTCTCACACACTCACTCTCCATGTTCCAGTAACTGTACACAATGTATCCCTCACACTCTCAGTCTCCATGTTCCAGTATTAGTACACACTGTGTCGCTCACATGCTCACTCTCCATGTTCGAGTAACTGTACACGCTGTGTCCCTCACACACATTCACTCTCCATGTTCCAGTAATTGTGCACACTGTGTCCCTCACACTCTCAGTCTCCACGTTCCAGTAATTGTAGACACTGTGTCCCTCACATTTTCACTCTCCATGATTTAGCAATTGTACACCCTGTGTCCCTCACATTTTCACTCTCCATGTTCTCGTAATTGTACACACTGTGTCCCTCACACGTTCACTCTCCATGTTCTGGTAATTATACACATTGTCTACCTCACACTCTCACTCTCCATATTACAGTAATTGTAAACACTGTGTCCCTCACACTTTCACTCTCCATGTTTTAGTAACTGTAGACACTGCATCCCTCACTCTCACACTCCATGTTCCAGAAATCGTACACACTGTGTCCCTTACTCTCACACTCCATGTTCCAATAATTGTACACACTGTGTTCCTCACACACTCACTCTCCATGTTTAGGTAATTGTGCACACTCTGGGGGCATAAAGTAGAAAAACAAGGAAATCGTGTTCAACCTTGATAAAACACTGGTTAGGCTCAACTGGAGTACCGTGTGAGGGCACCGCACTTTGCAAAGGACATGAAGACTTTCGTCGAGTTCAGAGGAGATTGACTAGAATGGTCCCAGGGATGAGGGAATTCAGTTAATGTGGAGAGACTGGAGAAACTGGGATTGTTCTCCTTAGAGCAGAGAAGGTTACGACGGAGATTTAATCAAGATTTTCACAATGATGATGAGTTTTGATGGAGTAAATAAGGAGAAACTGTTTTCAGTGTCAGGAGAGTCAGTAACCAAAAGGGCACAGATTTAAGATAATCGGTGAAAGAACCAGACGGGAAGAATGAGGAGAAATATTGAGTTGTTGTGATCTGGAATGCGCTGCCTGAAAGGGCAGCAGAGCAGACCTAATAGGACATTTTAAAAGGTGAATTAAGTGGAATGTCACAACTGAGTTTTTGTTGCAACTGGTGTTTCTGTATTGTGGTGAGGCATTTCACACATTCTCTCCCTCTCTGTCCCCCTCTTTCTCTCTCTCTCTCTGCCTTACTTTCTCTCTCACCAAGGCTCTCCAATTGCAGCAAGACTTCTTTACACCTGTACTCAAAATCCCTTGCGACGAAGGTCAACATACCTGTCTAGAACAAGGGGACACAGTTTAAGAATAAGTGGTCTCCCTTTTAAAATGGAGATGAGGAGAAATGTTTTCCCTCAGAGGGAAGTTAGTCAGTGGAATTCCTTTCCCTAGAAAGCAGCGGAGGCTGTGTCATCGACCATCTTCCAGGCTGAGGTGGATGGGATTTTTAGTCAACAAGGGAGTCGAGGATTCTGGGGGTCAGACAAGAATGTCGAGTTAAGGCCGCAATCATATCAGCCATGATCTTACTGTATGGTGGAGCAGGCACGGGGGCTGAATGGCCTACTCCTGTTCCTCTGTAACAGGCTCGAGGAGGGGCAGAACGGCCTCCTCTTGTTCATGTCTATCTCTGCAAACTGTGAATTAAATTGATGAGTGAAAGATTGACAATGCTTTGGGTGTTAAATGAGACATGTTGGTATAAATCTATCTTAATATTTACCAATGTATTCTTGTAATTTTTTCCACACGGGTAAAACTTCAAGAAATGCTCTCTGAGAATTTTCCAAATATCTCACCAGATAGATTAACTTACTGGAATCTTGCTTTGCACATTTTATACAGCTAACCTGTGAAATGGGCAGGCAGATGACGAATGAAGTTGAATGCAGAGAAGTGTGAAGTGATACATTTTGGTAGGGACAATGAGGAGAGACAATATCAAATAAAGGGTAAAATACTAAACGGGGAGCAGGAGCAGAGGGACCTGGGGGTACATATACCCAAAGCATTGAAGGTTGTAGGACAGGTAGAGACACTGGGTAATAGAGCATACGGGATGCAGGGATTTATAAGTAGGGGCATAGAATGCATAAACCTTTATAAAACACTGGTTCGGCCTCAACTGGAGCATTGTGTCCAGTTGTGGGGGCACTGCACTTTACAAAGGACATGATGACTTTCGAAGAGTTCAGAGGAGATTGACTAGAATTGTCCCAGGGATGAGGGACTTCAGTTAATGTGGAGAGACTGGAGAAACTGGGATTGTTCTCCTGAGAGCAGGGAAGGTTAAGAGGAAGATTTAATCAAGATGTGAACAACGACGATGGGTTTCGATGGAATAAATAAGGAGAAACTGTTGCCAGTGGCAGGCGAGTCAGTAACCAGAGGGACACAGATCTGAGATAATCGGTCAAACAAATACCAGAGAGGGAGATGAGGAGAAATGTTTTTTCACACAGTGAGTTGTTGTGATCTGGAACACGCTGCCTGAGAGGGCAGTGGAAGCAGATTCAATGGGGAACTTTCAAAAAGGGAATTTATTGGAATGTCACAACTGAGTTTATAGGAAGGATGTGGAAGCTTTAGAGAGGGTGCAGAGGTGATTTACTAGGATGCTGCCTGTACTGGAGGGCATGTCTTACGAAGAAAGGTTGAGGGAGCTAGGGCTTTTCTCATTGGAGTGAAGAAGGATGAGAGGTGACTTGATATAGGGTACAAGATGATGAGAGGCATCGATAGAGTGACAGCCAGAGACTTTTTCCCAGGGCGGAAAGGGCTATCACCAGGGGGCATAATTTTAAGGTGATTGGAGGAAGGTTTCAGGAAGATGTCAGAGGTAGGTTCTTTACACAGAGAGTGGTGGGTGCGTGGTGCCAGCGGTGATAGTAGAAGCAGATACATTAGGGACATTTAAGCGACTCTTGGATGATAGTAGAATGAAGGGTAGGTAGGTCGTTTGATCTTAGAGTAGGTTAAATGTTCGGCACAACATCATGGGCCAAAGGGCCTGTACTGCGCTGTACTGTTCTATGTTCTATGTACTATGAGTTTATGTTGGATCTGGTGTTGCTATTTGTGATGAGGCATTTCACAACGTCTCTCTCTCTCTGGCTTTGTCTCTCTCACTGCCTGTCTCTGGCTCTCCCTCTCTCATCAAGGCTCTATACAATTGCAGCAAGACTTCTTTACTCCTGTACTCAAAACCCATTGTACCGAAGGCCAACATTCCTGACGAGAGCAAGGGGACACAGTTTAAGAATCAGCCGCCGTGGTGGTGAAAGTGGGAACACACAGTTGAGAGGAGTCGGGAGATAAAAGAGCCGAGGCCCGATACCAGAAACCACTCTGCTCTGTTCAGTGGACCCGCTTGACCAGCAAAAATTAAAGTGTGATGTCACAGGAGAGCTGGTAAGTGATTGGTGGATATTTCTTTCTTCCGTGTCTCTTTTTGTGTTTTTTTTGTATTAGCCAAGTGATTAAATCTGGAGACGTCATTACAGTTTAAGAGTACACATAAATAATTCTGTTTTTTTAAATACTGAGATCCAAGTTAATTAATTAAATAGAATAGAGATGGCTGGGCAGACGATATGTTGTATCTGTAGTATGTGGGATTTGGTGGACGTCTGTGCGATCCACGGTGACCATTCCACAGCAAGTGTTGGCTGCTCAAGGACCTTCGGCTCAGATTTGATGAACTGGATTCTGAGCTGCGGACACTGTGACACATCAGGGAGGGGGAGAGTTACCTGGACACTGTGTTTCAGGAGGCAGTCACAGTTGTTAGATTAATTACATCAAATTTGGACCGTGGTCTAGGACTGGAGGGTGTGACTGCGAGTGAGGAGGTATGGGATCCAGAGTTTAGCTTCGGAAGAGCCTCAGTCAGTGCCCTTATCCAACAGGTACGAGGTTCTTGCTTCCAGTGTGGACAAGGGCACAGACTGCAGGGAGGATGAGCGAACTGACCACAGTACCATGGTTCAGAGCATCATTCAAGTTGGGGGAGAACAGAGAAATGTAGTTGTAATAGGGGAGAGCATTATTAGTGGAATAGATACTGTTCTCTGTCGCAAAGATAGAGAGTCCAGAAGGCTGTGTTGCCTACCTGGTGCTGTAAATCTGAGTTCTTTTTGCCCTCAGTCTGGTTCAGTAAATATAACGAGTCGGATGTTTGGTTAAAATCAATTACTTTATTTGCGCATTAGCCGGCGGACTTACTCGAACACAGCGGCACTGACTCCACCAGAGTCTGTCGGGTCCACCAGAGTAAGTGACCGTTCGTGATACAGATACTACTGTTTATACATTAAGATTCATGCTACACCTCTTTGTTTAACCAATCGTTGCGAGAGAATTCAACTTCAACCACGTGATAACGTGCAGTTCATCTGTTATTGAGGTTAACAATACACTCCATTCTCAATACATACTTGTTACTAATATAATATGGTTCTGCACAAGCAAGATAAAAAGCAGACAAGCAAGATAAAATAGCAGGAGCAGAGGAGTCAGCAACGAACATTCGGGTCTCACTCCCCACATCTGTCAGGGTTCTGCTGATACCTTGTGACTGATGGTTGTGGTTAGATTAGCTGCAAGCTGCATTCTGTTATGGCTGTTTCGTAACAATTAAGTCATACTAGCAAAGCTCAGCAAACTGCTCCTATTGTTCCTAACTTGGCTAAATTTCTCAGTAAGCACAGTGCCATGCCTTTCTTCTCACTTCCACAGTGCCACGATTAAGGACATCCCCTCGGGATTAGAGAGGAACTTGGAGTGGGTGGGAAATGATCCAGTTGTCGTGGTCCACGTAGGTACCAATGAAATAGGTAGCACTAGGAAATAGGTTCTGCTGAGGGACTCTGAGCAGCTCGAGGCTAAACTAAAAAAGCAGAACAACAAAGCTAATAATCTCCGGATTACTACCTGAGCCACGTGCAAATTGGCATAGGGTAGATAAGATTAGAGAGGTACATACGTGGCTCAAAGATTGTTGTGGGAGAAATGAGTTCCGATTCATGGGTACGAGTACTGGGGAAGCAGAGATCTGTTCCATTGGGATGGGCTTCCTTTGAACCATGCTGGGACCAGTGTCCTGGTGAATCATATATCTAGGGCTGTGGATAAGACTTTAAACTAAATAACTGGAGGCGGGAGGGTTTAATTGAAAGGAAGCTTAAAAAATCGAAAGGTAATGAGAAAGCAGAGGTGCAGGGTAGTGAAGGGGCAGACATTAATCAGAGTGGGCAGTGGTCAGGATCAGGAACCCTGGCTGCTTTCCTCTCTCTCTCTCTAACCCAGGGGTCACTGGACAGTGATCAGGATCAGGACCCCTGGCTGCTTTCCTCTCTCTCTCTCTCTAACCCAGGGGTCACTGGACAATGATCAGGAACAGGAACACTGGCTGATGTCTCATATCTCTAACTCAGGGGTCACTGGATAGTGATCAGGAACATGAACCCTGGCTGATGTCTCCTATCTCTAACTCAGGGATCACTGGATAGTGATCAGGAGCAGGAACCCTGGCTGATGTTGTGGAAGTGAGCAGAAAGGCATGGCACTTAATGGGAAATATAGCCAAGTTAGGAATAGTAGCTCTGCTGAGCTTTGTCTTTAAGTAGCAGTGTAATGTAACCCATTACAGAAATCAATTTTCGAAGTTGTTTGGAATTGAATGAGTGTAAAAAGTCGTTGTTGAGTGTGTTCATTTCGATTTAGTGTTGTTCACCCAGGAATGGGATATAAAATTGAATTATATTTTAAGTTAAAATTTTATTTTTTTTAAAAGTTGGTTTTGCAACTGTGAAAAGGCAATGAACAATTTTCTAAGAGATAAGCTTCCGCCTTGAAGGTCTGAAGATGTTTGGCAGAAATCCAATTTGAAGTTTACAACTCCTGCTTTAATTGGAGTTCCAGTTTAAAATATGTTCTAGTTTTCTTTTGGAGTTTAAATTAAAGACATGTTTTACTGACTGTTTTGTGTAGCAAATGTTAGGAATTGGATATTGGTCCAAGGGAGAGAAGGATAAACAAAGGAGATATAGGAAAGATTCTGTCTGTTTAAAGTTTGTTTAAGAAGCTGGTGTTAAATATTTTGTGTTAAGAATGTTAAGTAACTTTTTCTTTAGTTTTTGGTTTTATTACAGTCATTTGAAAGGCGCCTGAAGAATGAACAAGAAAATGATGTAATTTACCTATCTTTTAAAATAAGCACGGGCTATTCTGTTCTGTGTGTAGTTAATAAGTATTATAAGTTAATAAGTCTGAATTTAATTAATACTGTTAAGGTTAATTGACCTGTTTAAGTTGAATAACTGGAAATTTCATTTGTTGCCACAATGAACTTTCAAGTTTATTATGTCATGTTTTGGAGGAGTCTTCGGTTCCGGACAGAGGACTCACTCATATAACATTGGCAGTTTTGATTTTAAATATTATTGCAGTGAATTGGAATTTGGAATCATCTTTGGTAAAAGAAAAATAATAATCCTTGGATTAAAAACCTCATAAAAGATACAAAAAAAAAGAGTCTGGAAAAAATTGGAGTTTAATCTAAAATGCTGTCTTTCCTGATGGAGATGGTTTCCTTTGAGTTGCTAATGTTACTGAAGATTTTGTTGTTT
Source organism: Heterodontus francisci (assembly GCF_036365525.1). NCBI lineage: Eukaryota > Metazoa > Chordata > Chondrichthyes > Heterodontiformes > Heterodontidae > Heterodontus > Heterodontus francisci. The sequence goes on along the minus strand of NW_027140450.1, from coordinate 288,445 downwards.
GAAAATCCTATGGATACAAAAAAAACATTTAAAATGGAGTTTAGTTCTTTTCCATTAAAACAAAAGGGTTACGTAAAATGACGCAGCAGAGAATCCTTTGCTCCGCCCCCTTGCAGACAAGCAAGAAATTAACCCTGCTGTAACCATCCTTATCAATGAGACAATGTGCTTGAGAAGCAGAGATAGTTTCAAGCACTTCTGTCTTTAACGTACAAAAAGTACATCCAAATCTGGGCATAAGAAATTGGAATCGATAAACAACATTAATTTGATATGCGTGGTTATTCAAAGCATTCAAAGGGAAATTTACTGTTATTTGAATTTGGAATAATCTGAGATGTCGAAAATCCAGTTTAATTTGGCAAGTTATTTAAGGAATTAAAATGTCATCTAAGGTAAAAAAAAATATGAACAATATACGCTAATGTCTGGAATCAAATGGAAATGTTTGATTTCTGTTTTAAGGAATTATGAATATTAATTGCAAAGGTTCACCAGGGCTCAAAATGAAATAGCATTATAATTAATGGGAATTGGCAATCAGATCTGGCTGATGCAAGCAATAATAAAGGAATTCTGGGGATAAACAAATAGTGAAATAAACAGCTAATTTCCAAGAAGCCTCGAATTTTCCAGTGGAAGTCAGGAAAGTGTAGATAAGACGAGCAATTGATAGTTTTCTCTTGGAGATATGAGTTTTTAAAAGAGGTACATTTGAAAGTCTGGCCATGACCTGAGACATCAGGACCCTGCAGGGAGAGGTAAGCAAAGATCTCAAATAGACACCACCAGGGCCCCCCCGCCCTTTTTCATCACCGCTGCTATTTGATCTTTTGATAAGATCACCTGAGAGTTCAGAATATGTGGCATGACAGTGGAATACCAGTGTAAGTGTGCAGATGTGATTTATTATTTGGAAAGCAACAAAAACATTTGTGGCATTTTCAACTTCAAAGGAGAGCAACCCTAAGGATACCAAAAGGATTGAAAAAAAAGATTAAAATGGAGTGTGTTTTTTTTTTCGATCAGAGAAACAAAAGGTTTTGTAAAGTAACGCAGCTGAGACGATTTTGCTCCGCCCCTTGAGAAAAAAACCCCGCTGCAGCTGCTGTTTTTCCATTTAACCCACCACACAATTTTGCATTGCTGAGAGTTAAATTTATACATATTGGACAACGTTAAATGTTAAATTTCTAAATTGACAGATATAAATGGACAAATTAACCCGTTGGGCTCATGGGCAGAGCCACAATAGATTCTTTGTATTTTTTAAGCAGGTGACAGCAGGTTCCAAGGCCATGTGAGAATTGATGCCACAGCAAGAGATCCAGCAGCTTTGAGAATTTAAGACCTTAATTGCAGACATCAAATGTCACAGCATCTTTATCAATGAGACAATTTTCAGCATCTGCAGTATTTTGCTTTTATTTTAGTGGACAATTTAATCGACCAGATGTGTCAGATTTTGACAGCAAAAGCCCTCCAGGGACCTTTTGTGTCAAAATATTTGGGAGGTAGATAGGAGAAGGAACCAGCAATCAAACCAGCACTCAAAATTTATTAAACGGACAACAAGCTCCAATCACCACGATTACCCCCACATCCGAATTACCGACGAGTAAGGTTACGACCCAACAGCCACAAGTGACTGGTTTCCCTTGCCTGGTCTTGACTACAGGACCAGAAAATGGACTTGCGATAATAAAAACTAATAAAATTGCATATGATAATACAAAGCTTGAGTTGGTACCGGTAATATTGAATATCTCAGATTTCCAGACACCTGGCTGGTGCCCTGAGAAGACCCAAGAGTTGAACAAGGTATTACTGTAACAGTTGCTGAGACAGGAATTTGGTAATGAGGGAATAATGGTCGTATTGATAGGCATTTGGATTATTATTAGATGGGTTACTAACTGGGCAAGGATTGTGGGGAACAAAACCCGAGCACAACGGGACCATATAGATAATTTTGAAAGAGTAGAGATGATAAGAATATTAATTAACTCCTGGATTCCCCAGGACATGTTCGGTCCCCACAGGTAGACATCGGAGGATACTCACAACATGGACAAGTACTAACACCTGGTGACCACCAGGGCAGTGTGTTTAAATTACAGACATAACCACTAGTGGCGAATGGGAAAGAACCGGACTGCAGTGGCTGTGGGGCCTGATGCTAATATCCGGAGAGGAAAAACAAAGACCCGGTAATGGATGCACAACGGATTAATGAAAGGAGTATTAATATGGACTATGTGAACTATGGGACATGGCACAAAATGTTGGATGGGAAGTGTATAACGGCGAGTAAACCTATTTGAATGCATGGTTGATGGTGAATCCGGGCAAAGATGCAGTATGTGTACGGTGTTCCACAGATGAGCATGCTAACTGCGTGACCAGATAGAAAGGGGAAGGGGTAACTGAGAGCTGTGTCTTTGGTATTGTTTGTGCCCCTCCCATTGGGCAACAGATGATAAGGAAAGTTGAAAGGAACGTGGATAGTGTGTGGGTACATCGAGCCCAGGGGAAGCATTATATGAGAATGTTAAACATGAGATTGTGCCTATCCTGGTCAATATCTCAGGGATGCAAATGCTGGGATATTGTACGGAACAGGCAATACATCTGTATAGTGTATAAAGTAAGATTGTAATGCAGCAGGCTGCCGATGCCATGGGTGCCACTAGATGTAGAGCCCAGGATCAGCTTTATAGAACAAAGTAGAAAATATAGGAATATTAAGGGGAAAAGATTACATAAAATACAATGATATTTTACCCTATGTTATGGAAATTGGAACAGAGGTAATTGGAACAAAATTGTCCATTGTCTGATTGTAGTCTGGAAAACCAGGTGGTCATATGTCCTCATCCTATAAATAAAATGGCAGAATCAAAATGTGGATTTAATGCCACTGTAAATTACACCATGCAGACTAGGAAAGCATTGCCAGGGCTAACCCATGTGGCCTATATGGAAAAGGGGAGATATTGCTTAACTACCACAGCGAAGGAGTACCAGTATGGACATAAACGGACTTGGCCGGTGAGCAACAGTACATTTTGGTTCAACCCACAAATACCAACCCGAGTAGGGAAGATGGAGTTGGTACAGATACATAAACAAAAGACAGAAACGATAACTGTGACAGAAAGTATTAAGGAGTATTTGTCATATTACCTCCGGGACTATGAATATAGTATTCAGCCATTGCCCACACGCTTGGGTAAAGATAGACAGGAGCGAGAAGTCATTGCTGGAGTGTACTACAATTTGGAACAACAGTCGAAGATGCTACAAGATGAGATTGACGAGATAAATGACTCTACCTGGCAGGAGAACTTATGGAACTGGGGGTCAGATGTGCAGATACACCCCTGGTTTAGAATTATCTCCCATGTCCTGATAGTGGTTCTGGGTATCATGGTGTTATATGTGACCTACTTAATTTGGCAACTTTAGAATTAGGCAATGTAAGAGGATGTATGAACACAGGTTGAACAGCTACACAAAAAGCAATTAGTGTTCGAACTTGCTCTATAAAAGGAGAGACAATTAGTTATGCCATAAAAGGATAATTGTATAACCTTTTCATATATACTTAAAATGAGTTAATGAATGATCAATGTACTTTAATAATGGAATAGTATTAAGTTTGTACAATCGATGATGCAACAGTGATGCTTAAATGAAATTGTAATTGTACAGGTGTACCACCTTTTATGTTTTTGCTCATTAAGTGCTGTTGTAGACAAGTAACTGAAGCTCCTGCAAAAATTATGCCTTTACAGAGTTCCTGCAGTCACCGCTTGTGGCACAAGTAGGCAACGTATTGAGTGCGACCCCTCCGGGTGTTGAAGGCTGTTTCTAGACAAATAGAGACCATCAAAGGCACCTAGGTGGGATCAAGGGAAGGATTTTTAAAAGGGTTTTGAAGAATCAAAGGAGGGACTGTGAGAACAGAATTTAGATTTTAGAATTTTTAAGAACAGAATTATATGGGAACATTTAAGATGAAACAATTAATCAATTATGTATTGCGAACAAGCAAGCTTCAGTGCTGCAGGGAGGGACAGCTTATCAGAAATGACTTCATAACTTCAGGGCTGCAGAGGCAACTTGGCCTTGCAGCTGGTACAGCGCGAGAGAGAGAGAGATTGTGCTTCAACAGCACTCTTCTTATTTCATCACCCAGACATGACACAATCCTAAGGAACAGTTCGTGTGAGAAACATACTGACCCGGCCACCCCACGGCCCTTGTCTGAGTGTGGCTCAGCCTACCCGTCTGATTCAGCAGTTTGCTGAGCTTTTTGCTTCTATATTATACTGTTTAAATGATATTTGAGTACATAGATCCATATAATCCAAGTGAATATATATACATTCATATATAAGTTGATCAGTAGAGAGAAGGTTATCATAGAATGATAAAAGGGGGGAATGTGGAAATGAGCAGAAAGGCATGGCACAATGCTTAATGGGAAATTCAGCCAAGTTAGGAATAGTAGCTTTGCTGAGCTTTGATAGCATGAATTAAGGTTGCCGAAACCGCAATGAAATAGTTAAAAGTAAAAGCTGAAGGTGTGAAATTGTATAGACTAGCTAAAGCCGGTAATTATAAGGACATCTGTTCCTTTATGGCATGATTGTGTAACACTGCAGAAACAGTGATAACAGGACGCAGCTTGTAGCTAATATACAAGTTGAAAGTACAGCCAAATATTGTACCAAATGGAGTATTTACGCAAGGCATTGTGGGACAAGTTAGTTAGCTGGCAGTCCTGAGCATGGCATGGCTTAGCACAAACACCAAGCAGGGCCCCTCTTCTCAGTGCAATTGCAGACTTCACGAAGCACTCAGGAATGCAACTTGATAAAGATGACAGGATCAACTGTCACAAGGTGGAGACAGAACTCATGATAAATGTTAGGACTGAGACCAGAATGTTTGTTTCTGACTCCTCTGCTTTTGCTAATTATCTTGCTTGTCTGCTTTCTATAATCTTGCTTGTGCAAAACGATATTATGTCAGTAACAAGTATGTATTGAGAATGGAGAGTATTGTTAACCTCAGCAACAGATGTACTGCACGTTACCTCGTGGTTGAAGTTGAATTGTACTCCACTGATTGGTTAAACAAGGAGGCAGCATGAATCTTAATGTATAAACAGTAGTATCTGCATCACGAACGGTCACTTACTCTGGTGGACCCGACAGACTCTGTTGGAGTCAGTGCCACTGTATCACAGTATGTCCGCCGGCCAATGCGCAAATAAAGTAATTGATTTTACCTACAAATCCGACTCGGTATATTTACTGAACCAGACTGAGGGCAAAAAGAACTCAGATTGTCAGGGGCACCAGCAGATGGCGATGGCGAGAGGGGGCAGTAACTGAAGTGAGGCAGGGAAACCAGCAGATGGAGATCGTGAGCGGAGGCAGTAACTGCCATGAGACCGGGACACCAGCAGATGGAGATACTGAAAGGGAGTACGAACTGCAGTGAGATCGGGACACCAGCAGATGGTGATGGTGAGAGTCGTCAGCAACTGCAATGAGGCAGGGAACAAGCAGATGGGGATGACGAGATATGGGGTTGGTGGGGGGCAGCAAATACAGTGAGACAGGGCACCAGCAGATGGCGATGGTGAGAGGGAGCAGTAACTGCAGTGAGGCAGGGCAACCAGCAGATGGACGTGGTGAGAAGGGGACCGTAACTGCAGTGAGACAGGGCACCAGAAGATGGAGATGGTGAGAGTGGGCAGTAATTGCAGTGAGAGAGCGACCCCAGCAGATGGAGACAGTGAAAGGGAGTACTAACTGCAGTGAGATAGGGACACAAGCAGATGGAGATGGTGAAAGGGGGCAGTAACTGCAGTGAGACAGGGACACCAGCAGATGTAAAAGGTAAGATGGTGCAGTAACTGCAGTGAGACAGTGACACCAGCAGATTATAAAGGTGACATGGGGCAGTAACTGAAATGTGACAGAGAGACCAGCAGATGGAGATGGTGGGTGGGAGGGGTGTGGGGGTGGGGGGTGGTGGAGGGCTGTAACGGCAGTCAGACAGGGACACCAGCAGATGGAAATGATGAGAGGGGGCAGTAACTGCAGTGAGACAGCGACACCAGCAGAAGAAAAAGGTGAGATGGGGCAGGAACTGTCGTGAGACAGGGACACCAGAAGTTGGAGAAATGAGAGTGGTCAGTAACTGCAGTGAGGCAGGGAACCAGCAGATGGGGATGGCGAGAGGGGGGGGGGCAGCAACTGAGTGATACAGGGACACCAGCAGATGGAGATGGTGAAAGGGGGCAGTAACTGCAGTGAGACAGGGACACCAGCAGATGTAAAAGGTGAGATTGTGCAGTAACTGCAGTGAGACAGTGACATCAGCAGATTATAAAGGTGACATGGGGCAGTAACTGAAATGTGACAGAGAGACCAGCAGATGGAGATGGTGGGTGGTGGGGGGGTGTAGGGGGGTGGTGGTGGAGGGCAGTAACGGCAGTCAGACAGGGACACCAGCAGATGGAAATAATGAGAGGGGGCAGTAACTGCAGTGAGACAGCGACACCAGCAGATGAAAAAGGTGAGATGGGGCAGGAACTGTCGTGAGACAGGGACACCAGAAGATGGAGAAATGAGAGTGGTCAGTAACTGCAGTGAGGCAGGGAACCAGCAGATGGGGATGGCGAGAGGGGGGGGGCAGCAACTGAGTGAGACAGGGACACCAGCAGATGGAGATGGTGAGAGGGATCATTAACTGCAGTGAGGCAGGGAAACCAGCAGATGGAGGTGATGAGAAGGGGACAGTAAATGCAGTGAGACCAGCGCACCAGCAGATGGACATGCTGAGATGGGACAGTAACTGCAGTGAGACAAGGACACTAACAGATGTAAATGGTGAGCGGGGGCAGTAACTGCAGTGAGACAGAGACACCAGCAGATGGAGATGGTGAAAGAATGCAGTAACTGCAATGAATCAGGGAAACCAGCAGATGGAGATGGTGAGAGGGGGACAGTAACTGCGGTGAGATAGGGACACCAGCAGATGGAGATGGTGAGAGGGGGACAGTAACTGCAGTGAGACAGGGACACCAGCAGAAGGGGATGGTGAGAGGGGGACAGTAACTGCAGTGAGACAGGGACAGCAGCATATTGAGATGTTGAGAGTGGGCAGTAACTGCAGTGAGGTAGGGACACAAGCAGATGGAGATGGTGAACGGGGGCAGTAACTGCAGTGAGACAGGGACACCAGCAGATGGAGATGGAGAGATGGGACAGTAACTGCATTGAGACAAGACCACCAACAGATGGAGATGGTGAGCGGTGGCAGTAACTGCAGTCAGACAGGGACACCAGCCGATGGAGATATTGAGAGGGGGAAGTAATTGCAGTGAGAGAGGGACACCAGCAGACGTCGATAGTGATAGCGAATACTAAAGGCAGTGAGATAGGGACAGCAGCAGATGGAGATGGTGAGAGTGGGCAGTAACTGCAGTCAGGCAGTGAAACCAGCAGTGGAGGTGGTGAGATGGGGACAGTAACTGCAGTAAGACAGGAACACCAGTAGATAGAGATGGTGACAGTGGGCTGGAACGGCAGTGTGACAGGGACACAAGCTGATGGAGATGATGAGAGGCGGCTGTAATTGCAGTCCGACAGGACATACAGCAGTTGGAGATGTTAAGAAGGGGCAGTAACTGCAGTGAGATAGGGACACAATCAGATGGAAATGGTGAAAGGGGGCAGTAACTGCAGTGGGACAGGGCCACCAGCAGTTGGAGATGGTGAGATGTTGCAGTAACCGCAGTGAGACAGGGACACCAGCAGAATGAAAAGGTGAGATGGGGAAGTAACTGTAGTGAGGCAGAGACACCAGCAGATGGAGATGGGGAAATGCGGACAGTAACTGCAGTGAGTCAGGGACACCAGCAGATGGCGATGTAGGGAGGGGGACAGTAACAGCAGTGAGGCAGGGACACCAGCAGATGGAGATGGTCAGAGGGGGACAGTAACTGCAGTGAGACAGGGTCACCACCAGATGGTGATGGTGAGCGAGGGCAGTAGCTGCAGTGAGGCAGTGACTCCAGCAGATGGAGATGGTGAGAGGGGGCAGTAACTGCAGTGAGACAGGGACACCAGCAGATGGAGATGGTGAGAGGGGGCATTAGCTGCAGTGAGACAGGTACACCAGCAGATGGAGATGGTGAGATGGGGCAGTTACGACAGTGAGACAGGGACACAAGCAGATGGAGATGGCGAAAGGGGGCAGTAACTGCAGTGGGACAGTGACTCCAGCAGATGCAAAAGGTAAGATGGGACAGTAACTGCAGTGAGACAGGGACACCAGCAGATGAATAAGTTGAGATTGGGCAGGAACTGCAGTGAGACAGAGACACTAGCAGATGGATTTGGTGAGGGGGGAGGTGTTGGTGGGTGGCAGTAACGGCAGTGAGACAGGGACACAAGCAGATGGCAATGGTGAAAGCGGGCAGTAACTGCAGTGAGGCAGAGAAACCAGCAGATGGAGCTGGAGAAAAGGGGACAGTAACTGCAGTGAGAAACGGACACCAGCAGATGGCGATGGTGAGTGGGGACAGTAACTGCAGTGAGACAGGGAGACCAACAGATGGAGATGGTGAGAGGGGACTGTCCCTGCAGTGAGACAGAGACACCAGCAGATGGAGATGGTGAGAGGGTGCAGTAACTGATGTGAATCAGGGCCACCATCAGATGTAGATGATGACAGGGCACAGTAACTGCAGTGAGATAGGGACACCAGCAGATGGAGATGGTGAGAGGGGGACAGTAACTGCAGTGAGACAGGGACATCAGCAGATGGAGATGGTGAGTGGGGGACAGTAACTGCAGTGAGACTGGGACACCACCAGATGGAGATGGTGAGAGAGGCCAGTAACTGCAGTGAGGCAGGGACACCAGCCGATGGAGATTGCGAGAGGGGGCAGTAATTGCAGTGAGATGGGGACACCAGCAGATGGAGATGTTGACTGTGGGCAGTAAATGCAGTGAAGCAGGGAAACCAGCAGATGGAGATGGTGAGAAGGGGTCAGTAACTGCAGTGAGACAGGGACACCAGCAGATGGAGATGGTGAAAGGGGGACAGTAAATGTGGTGAGTCAGGGACACCAGCAGATGGAGATGGTGAGAGAGGGACAGTAACTGCAGTGACAGAGGCACACTAGCTGATGGAGATAATAAAACGGAGTAGTAACTGCAGTGAGATAGGGGCACCAGTAGACGGAGATGTTGAGAGGGAGGACAGTAACTGCAGTGAGACAGGGACACCACCAGATGGAGATGGTGAGAGTGGGACAGTAACTGCTGTGAATCAGGGACACCAGCAGATGGAGATGATGACCGGGCACAGTAACTGAAGTGAGATAGGGACACCAGCAGACGGAGATGGTGAGAGGGTGCAGTAACTGCAGTGAGACAGAAACATCAGCAGATGGCGGTGGTGAGAAGGTGACAGTAACTGCAGTGAGAAAGGGACAAAAGAAGATGGAGATGGTGAAAGGGGGACAGTAACTGAAGTGAGACGGGGTCACCAACAGATGGAGTTGAGGAAAGGGGGACAGTAACTGCAGTGAGTCAGGGACACCAGCAGATGGCGATGTAGAGAGGGGGACAGTAACTGCAGTGAGACAGGGACGCCAGCAGATGGAGATGGTGAGAGGGGGACAGTAACTGCAGTGAGACAGAGTCACCACCAGATGGAGCTGATGAGAGAGGGACAGTAACTGCAGTGAGACAGGGTCACCAGCAGATGGTGATGGTGAGCGAGGGCAGTAGCTGCAGTGAGACAGTGACTCCAGCAGATGGAGATGGTGAGAGGGGGCAGTAACTGCAGTGAGACAGGGACACCAGCAGATGGAGATGATGAGAGGGCACAGTAACTGCAGTGAGATAGGGACACCAGCAGATGGAGATGGAGAGAGGGGAACAGTAACTGCAGTGAGACAGGGACACCAGCAGATGGAGATGGTGAGAGGGGGACAGTAACTGCAGTGAGACAGAGACACCACCAGATGGAGATGTTCAGAGGGGGCCAGTAGGTGCAGTGCACAGGGACACCAGCAGATGGAGATGTTGAGAGGGTGCAGTAACAGCAGTTAGACAGGGACACCAGCAGATGGAGATGGTGAGAGGGGGCGGTAACTACAGTGAGACAGGGACACAAGCAGATGGAGATGGTAAGAGGGGGCAGTAACGGCAGTGAGACAGGGACACAAGCAGATGGTGATGGTCAAAGTGGGCAGTAACTGCAGTGAGACAGGGACACCAGCAGATGAAAAACGTGACATGGGGCAGAAAAGCAGTGAGCCAGTGGCACCAGAAGATGGAAATTCTGGCAGTGCTCAGTAACTGCAGTGCGGCAGGGAACCAGCAGATGGCGATGGTGGTAGGGGACATTAACTGCAGTGATGCAGGGAATCCAGCAGATGGAGGTGGTGAGAATGGGACAGTAACTGCAGTGAGACAGGGGCACCAGCAGATGGAGATGTTGAGATGGGACAGTAACTGCAGTGAGACAGGGGCACCAGCAGATGGAGATGTTGAGATGGGACAGTAACTGCAGTGAGACAGGGACACAAGCAGATGGAGATGGTAAGAGGGGGCAGTAACGGCAGTGAGACAGGGACACAAGCAGATGGTGATGGTCAAAGTGGGCAGTAACTGCAGTGAGACAGGGACACCAGCAGATGAAAAACGTGACATGGGGCAGAAAAGCAGTGAGCCAGTGGCACCAGAAGATGGAAATTCTGGCAGTGCTCAGTAACTGCAGTGCGGCAGGGAACCAGCAGATGGCGATGGTGGTAGGGGACATTAACTGCAGTGATGCAGGGAATCCAGCAGATGGAGGTGGTGAGAATGGGACAGTAACTGCAGTGAGACAGGGGCACCAGCAGATGGAGATGTTGAGATGGGACAGTAACTGCAGTGAGACAGGGGCACCAGCAGATGGAGATGTTGAGATGGGACAGTAACTGCAGTCAGACAAGGAAACCAACAGATGGAGATGGTGAACGGAGGCAGTAACTGCAGTGAGACAGGGACTCCAGCCGATGGAGATGGTGAGAGGGGGACAGTAACTGCGGCTAGACAGGGACACCACCAGATGTAGATGGTGAGAGCGGGCAGTAACTGCAGTGAAACACAGACACCAGACGTTGAAGACTGTGAGAGGGGGCAGTAATTGCTTTGACATAGGGACACCAGCAGATGGAGATGGTGAGAGGGGGACAGTAACTGCGGTAAGACAGGGACACCACCAGATGGAGAATGTGAGACTAGGCAGTAACTGCAGTGAAGCAGTGAAACCAGCAGAGAGAGGTGGTGAGAAGGGGACAGTAACTGCAGTGAGACAAGGACACCAGCAGATGGCGATGTTGAGAGGGGGGCAGAAACTGCAGTGAGACAGGGACTCCAGCCGATGGAGATTGTGAAAGGGGGCAGTAATTGCAGTGACAGAGGGGCACCAGCTGATGGAGATAATGAAAGTGAATAGTAACTGCAGTGAGATAGGGCCACCAGCAGACGGAGATGTTGAGAGGGGGGACAGTAACTGCTGTGAGACAGGGACACCACCAGATGGGGAAGGTGAGAGAGGAACAGTAATTGCAGTGAGACAGGGTCCCCACCAGATGGAGATGGTGAGAGAGGGCAGTAACTGCAGCGAGACAGGGACACCAGCAGATGGTGATGGTGAGAGGCGTCAGAGCTAGTCCCAACTCAATCGGTCAGATTCACAGCAAAATATAATCTCTAAACAGGTTTAATATAATTTCTGGGCTCAGAACTGTAAATATAATATGGTCTTTCTGTCCTGTGGGGAGTGTAGTGAATGGAATATGAAATGGGATTTAGTTCCAGTATTTATCTCTTTCTATGATTTCACTAATTTAACAATGATATTGAAAGGGTATTTCACCCCCTTCTTCAGCTCCTGTCTGAATTTAGTCTGGGTCACAGTGTAAATACACGTGTTGGTGCAGGAACTGAGAAGCTGCAGAATCTTTGATGTTTCTTGTGTAATAAAGACAGGGTCAGTGTAGGAAGAATAATACTGAATATCTGCAAATCGTTTATAAATGACAAACACAAACCGGGTCATCCATAACAATATAAAACTGCCGGATATACTGAAGAGTAATATAATTGATTTTCTCCGATTCTCCATCTCTGGGTCCTTGTGATTCTCTCCATTGCTGTGGCTCCGGAATCCCCTGCGGACTTTACTGGAGAATAAAATACGTCTGACCGTCAGAATATTGAGCAGCAAAATCAGAAATACCGGGACACAAGGGGTTAAAATGTAATTAAACAATTCAAATGCCCCCCATGTGGGGGAAGTAAAATAACTCAGTTTGTAAAGACAACCCATGGGAACATTATCAATCATGTAATCTTGTTCCTGTGTAAAGTACCAGGGGAGAGACTCTAAACAGCCCAGCGCACTCACTGTTCCTACAACCACAGCCGCTGTTTTCTCGGTGCAATATTTTGTTTTCAGCTTCTCACAGCAAATGGCCACAAATCGATCAAAGGTGAAAATGACTGTGAGCCAAACAGAAATATCTGTGGCTGCAGAAAACAGAAAGAAAGTAAGAGAACACACAGGAGTAATTCTCAGGAATGAATCTGGGAAGTACATAATAACAGTTATGTACAATATGGGCTCAGTGATATCGAGCAGGAGATCAGACACTGCCATTCCCACCAGGTAGACAGTGATACATCTGGAGAGACCGCACCTTCCTCGGGACAGGATCACAATCGAAACCAAGTTGACTGGAAGACAGGGAAAAGGAAGCAGAGAAATTACTGATCAGACCTGGAGACAAAGCAGCAGTTTGACAGGATCTGGGCTGAAATTTCCAGCTTTGTTGCTGCATCTAACAGTGAAAACTGATTCATTGACCTGGGCAGTGCTTTGTCACAGTGAAATGTTTGAAACACAATTATTAATAATGAATTGGGAAATTGATACAAAAAGTGAATAAAGCCAGCACCGGATCTACTGGAAATACTGAGTGAGGATGCAGTACCGGTGTGGAAATGAGGAGGAGTTCTACAGAGATGGATGCCAATGTGTTAAATGGGAGTTTAGCTCCAGACTGCTGGTCGGGAAGGATTGAGGACAGCAGCATGTGCAGATAGTTTATTGCTGTGGGTTCAGAGAGCCGACAGGGGATGGTACAAAATGGAAAAACACTGAAAACTGTTGCGGTAAGTTTGAGGTTGTGATTTATTTGGAGGTGGAGCAAGTGAGTGTGATTGGGAGGGAGAGAAGGAAAAGAACATGTTGGAGCTGGAGGAGAGACAGGAGCAGATGGTTTGGGAAAATGGATAAACTGAAGCAATGGATGAGGAGACAGAGAATTCAAAACAGTGAGAGGAGAGGCTGAGATTCACAGGGAGAGACTGCAGCAGAATGTTAGAGGAAATATAATCTATAGATCACAGAAACACAACGCAATGAATACATTCAAACAATAATACATGTGGTTATTGGTGTTGGAGAACCGTTCATTGTTTATACAATAAAGTCAATATATTTAGTTTGTACAGGCAATTAAATATAAATTTAAATATATTACTGATATCAACCTCATTCTTTATTGAATTCAGCAGTCACAGAGATTTTGAATTGCAGTATTTAAAAAAGAATTACCATCAGTGAGGAACTGAATCTGTTATGTGTATTCAGTCAGTAAGTGAGGAGTAGGAATTTTCCACAGAACAAAAAGGGAACCTGACAGAAAGAAACGTAGAGGATCAAGTCCAGCAGTAAAATGAACACAATCTGACAACAGACACCTTCAACTCACAGTTTCTCTCATTAATTGTTCTGGATATTCCAGCACTTAATGATAGTGTATTATTCACACCACTGGTTTTTTCTCATTTTCTTTCCTTCTGGTTATCCTTTTCCCTGCTCCTTTTTCATTCCTTCTCTCAGTCACCCTCCCTATCTCTCTGGAGCACTCATGCCCTGCAAACTGTTACTTAATGCTGCGTTTCACATCCGATTTATTCCTAACATTCTGCACCTGTGTTCTGTTCACCAGCCCCATGTTCAATGATTCTATTCTCAGAGTCAGTTTGTTCAATGGTGCAACTTCTGTGAATAATTTAATGTGTCTACAGAACACCAACGTCTCCACCTGTTCACCCACACTCATCACTTCATGCACAATGCATGGAGCAAACAGAATCGACAGCTTCTTCCTGACAAACCTCTCAATCATTGAAATTCCTTCTCCTGGAATTATAAAGTACACCGTTAGAATGTGGGATTGTTAAATTAATAAAACACCAACATCAGCACTGCAGATGATAATCTACAGATAAAGGGAAAGACTCTTGATTCCAACTGATAAGAGTGTAAACCAATAAAACATCACATCAATACTTTCCATTTTACAATGTATTCCAGTGAAAGTGAAGACTCCACAGTGAAGCAGAGAAGGAGATGTGAAAGAGGCAGCAGCAAACTCAGTTCAGTACCCAGACCTCTGAAGCAGCATCAGACAAACACAGAATGAAATAATGTTTTTTCAGAGTGATAACCAATAAATACATTGAAATCCCAGTTAAAATAAAACATGTTATTGTGGAGGGAAGACATTTTTCTGTCCCCTTGCAATACTGAGACTGTGAGAAGTCTCATTATCAATCACTGAAAATAAATAATGCATAGAAATATTCCAGGACCAGTTAGATCCACATAATGAATCTATTAATAGTCCTCATGGCTTGGTTCTTGATCCTAACTGAGCCACCTCATTCAAATACATACAAAATGCAGAATAATCCGGTAAGAATTCCAGGGTTACTGAAACCAATGCCATTCAAGATATAATGGGACTCCTGCAAAACGGAAAGAGTAGACAATGAGCAGACTCCATCAGTAAATTGCTGGTAAAGAACAGGCGGCTGTGTAACACATACAGTGAGAAATAATACTGAGTACAGCAGCACAGTTAACATCGAGTTACACCATTATCAACTGATATACTGGCTTACCAGGAACTCCAATTGCTGCAAGTACAAGATAATAAATGCTTTCTATCTGATAGATTAATGAATGTCCCATTTCTGTGAGAAGCAGAGACTTCTGTTAGCCTGAAACCATGAGCACAGCAGGCACTGTGAGCTGATCCATTCCAGTGGGTCCTGATTTATACAGGGGATACGTCTCCACTGACATGGTTGAACCCATGATCATTGTTATTAGTTACACTCATCTGAACAAACACATTACATCTGCAGCTTTGACTCTGATCTATATAATGTGGTGGATAAAACACAACCATTTCAATCTCAATGACATTTTCTTAGGAAGACCTCTCTCGGGAATAAATATGAAATCTGTACTCATACTGGATGGATGCTACAATTATGAGTGGCGGCATTTACAATTTCCATATTATTGTGTTGACCTTGTTCACCCTTGGCGTTTCTTTTGTGACTGATCTGTCTGCAGTGGACACTGAATCCAGGGACAAAAGCAATCCAGTTTCACTCTGTTCCTGCCTTTTCCCAGTTAAAATGTGAACTTTGAGTCTCTGGTTTTGGACTACGTTCAGGGTTACTGCCATAAACTAGGGGGGAGATACTGTACACATCCATTGGGGAGACTGTCACGTCTTGAAAATATCACTGGGCTAGTAACCCAGAGGCCCAACTTAATGGCCTGGGGACAAGGGTTAAAATCCTACCATGACATCTGCTACAATCGAAATTCAATCAATTACCAAAATTATGCAATTGAAAGCTAGTTTCTGTATTGGTGCCATGAAACTATCACAGATTGCTGTGAAAACCCATTTGGATCGCTAATTGCTTTCTGGGAAGTAAATCTGCCATCCTTATCTGGTCTGGCCTATATGTGGCTACAGACCCAGAACAATGTGGCTGACTCTTAAATGCACTCTGAAATGGCCCAGCAAGTTGTCAAGGGCAACAAATGCTAATCATGCCAGCGGAGCTCACATCACATGAAGGAATACAAGAAAATCTTCTCTCCGCTCGCTCACTGCAGATATTTCCGCTTATTCTATCATGGTTAATAGCTCCAGTAAAATTGGATCTTTGCCAACTCCTGACTCCTTTACTGCAGTTCACTGCTGACCAGACCCCCAATTTCCACCTTCCCTCACTATCAACTTCTCCAAATCCCTGCTTCCATGTCCAACCCTCACCAAGTCCATCTCACCCAACATCTTCATCCTAACTGACCTGTATTGGCTCCCAGTACTCTAAGTACTACAATTTATAATTCTTACCATTGGGTTAAAATTCTTTCATGTCCTCACTGCTCCTCATCTCCAGCCACTCCTCCAAACCTCCATCCGTGGTCTCCCCATACCTCTGACATTGGTATCTTTTAGTGGTACTGCCCCCGTCTACAGTGTGCACAGAATCCAGGGACAAAAACAATTCCATCTTAGTCTGTTCCTGTCTTTTCCCAGTTAAACTGTGAACTTTGAGATTCTGATTCGGGACCACCTTCAGGGTTACAGTCTATAAACTACTGTGGGTGATATTAGGGGGCAAACACTGTACACGTCCATTGGGAGACAGTCATGGCGTGATAATGTCACTGGGCTAGAAATATATCTAACAATTGACGTTTATTGTGAACTAACATTTAGCTTCCTTCAACCCCTTCGTTGCAGTATGGTAAAGTGGGAAAATTTAGGAAATAGGGCACAGTATAGGAAAAAACTAAGGGAGAGGGATTCTGGGAGATTATGCCAAGTTTTAACTTGCTTATTTGCAGAAAAAGAGTGAGACATTGAGAGCAGACAGTGAAAACAGCCTGCGTAGATTTGTCTCGTAATGAGATTTTAAAAAACCTCAAAATTTAAAGCATTGCAATAACGTGGTCAACACAAAGGGAAACTAATTGCACAAATTCAAAAGGTTAGCATCCATCACAAAATTATTCTTGGTTCGTTCAGAAAGGCATTCTTTAATACAAGACTAATCACTGATTGGGAGAGGGGAGGGTTAACTGGAAAGCTGCCAGGCTAAAAGGAGTCATGTCTTTGATATTGTATGGCAGAGAATTTTTGAACAACAATGATACAAGAGAGAGAGACCGACAAATAACCTGAATGGCAAAACCTAAAAGAGAAATAGTTCTGCGCTCTGCTGTCCAATCTCTAATATGGGGACTAGGAGCAGGGGTCACTGTTTAAAAATAAGGCAGAGACATTTTTTTTTCTCAGAGGGTCGTGAGTCTTTGGAATTCTCTTCCTCAAGTCGTAATCTGGTGGACGCAGAGTCTTTGAATATTTTTAAGGCAGAGATAGATAGATTCTTGATAAGCAAGGGGATCGAAGGTGATCGGGGGCAGGCGGAAATCTGGAGTAATCACTTTAGCCATGAACTTATTGAATGGCAGAGCAGGCTCGAAGGGCCGAATGGCCTAATCTTGCCCCTAATTCGCATGTTTGTATGTCGTATCAGTGTTAGACTGTTCATTACTGCCTGAGCTTGTGAATGTGGTTAATCTAAAAACTGAACAAACTTGTCTTTCCCTTTTTACTCTCAATAAAGTCGATTTACAACATGCTTTGTGCTGTCAAGTCTGTTACCACCTGAGACGAGGGTAAAAACCACCCCTATCTTATTGATTGTTAGATTATAACACCCCAGATGGGACTTGGCACATTGTGAATGCTTTTTGAGAGGAAAGAAGGATCTCGTGTTCGTGAGACAGGCCAAGTCGCATCTTGGGAGGAAAACCCTTTTGGCGAATGTAGAGAAATTAATGGACCCACCAGTGATCAAAGGAACGAAAATATGTAAAGAGAATAAATGAAGTCATGTTGTTAAAAATGTTAAAGGAGTCTTCGAGGAGAAATACAAGGAAGTTATAAACGTCATTTAAGATATGGTAGGGCAGAAGAAATCTTTCAATTGAGATTTTTTTCAACAAAGTTATATAATGTGATGCATCTGAGAATGTTTTGCTCCGCCCCCTTTGGAGTCAAGCAAATAAATTAACCCGACTGCAGCTGTATTATTCATTTAATTCACCACACCATATTTGCATCGCTGAGAGTACAATTTATATATTGGACATTAGTAGACTTTCAATTTCTAAATTGACAAATAAAATTGGACAAATTAATTCATTGGGTTTTGGGGCAGAGCTACAAGCGCTCTTTGTGTTTTTTTAAACAGGTGACAACAGTTTCCAGGGTCACATGAGAACTGATACCACAGCAAGGGATCCAGCAGCTTTAAAAATTACAGAACCTATTTGTCGACATCAAATGTCACAGAATTGTCACAATTTAGTTTCAAGGCTTTGCCTTCTCAAAAACTTTGGCTTTTTTTTATCTTCTGTGACAAAGTGATTGAGAAGGAGAGATAGTTTCAAGCATTTCTGCCTTTAATGTAAAACTCCACGCAATAACACCCATCCTGCGCATAAGAAATAGGAATCCGTCAGCAAAATTAAATTGATATGAGAACTTATCTCAAGCAATCAAAGGAGAATTCATTTGAAGGACAAGGAGATCCACAAAAACCTGGTAATTTATGGGCCTGTATTCTCTGGAGTAGGGTCGGAACAGTGGCTCAGTGGTTAGCACCGCAGCTTCAGAGCTCCGGCGACCCCGGTTCAGTTCTGGTTACTGCCTGTGCGGAGGTTGCAAGTACTCCCTGTGACCACATGGGTTTCCGTTGGGTGGTCTGGTTTCCTCCCACTGCCAAAGACCTGTAGGCTGACAGGTAAATTGGCCATTGTAAATTACCCCTAGTGTAGGTAAGTGGTAGGAGAATGGTGGGGATGTAGTAGGGAACATGGGGTTAATGGAGGATTAGTATAAATGGGTGGTTGCTGTCTCGCACATACTCGGTGGGCCGAAGGGTCTGTTTCAGTGCTGTATCTCTAAATAAATTCATTTGAAATACAAAGAGATCCACAAAAACCTGGTGATTTGCAGATAAGCAGTGGGAGAGGAGTGCATTTAAAATGCATCAACACGTAGTGAAAAAGAGAGGAGCAGCGGGAGAGGAGTGGATTTAAAATGCCCCAAAACCTGGTGAATAAGAGATGAGCAGCAGGAGAGGAGTGGATTTAAAATGCATCAACACCTGGAGAATAAGAGAGGAGCAGCGGGAGAGGAGTGGATTTAAAATGCCCCAAAACCTGGTGAATAAGAGATGAGCAGCAGGAGAGGAGTGGATTTAAAATGCATCAACACCTAGAGAATAAGAGAGGAGCAGCGGGAGAGGAGTGGATTTAAAAAGCACCGAAACCTGGTGAATCAGAGAGGAGCAGCGGGAGAGGAGTGGATTTAAAATGACCCAAAACCTGGTGAAAAAGAGTTGAGCAAAGGGAGAGGAGTGGATTGAAAAAGCACAAAAACCTGGCAACTGAGAGAGGAGCAGCGGGCGAGGAGTGGATTTAAAAAGCACCAACAGCTGCCAAATAAGAGAGGGGCAGTGGGAGAGGAGTGGATTTAACAAGAACAAAAACTGGTGAGTGAGAGAGGAGTAGTGGGAGAGGAGTGGATTTAAAAAGCACAAAAGATTTTGAACAAGAGAGGAGCAGTGGGAGAGGAGTGGATTTAAAAAGCACGAAAACCTGGTGAATAAGAGAGGAGCAGCGGGAGAGGAGAGGATTTAAAAATAACTAAAACCTCGTTTATAAGAGAGGAGCAGCGGGAGAGGAGTGGATTTAAAAAGCACCAAAACCTGGTGAATAAGAGAGGAGCAGTGGGAGAGGAGTTTTTCTTTAGTTCATTCATGGATGTGGGCATCGCTGGCCAGGCCAGCATTTATTGCCCATCCCTATTTGCCCTTGAGAAGGTGGTGGTGAGCTGCCTTCTTGAACTGCTGCAGTCCATGTCGGGTAGGTATACCCACAGTGCTGTTAGGAAGGGAGTTCCAGGATTTTGACCCAGCGACAGTGAAGGATATGCGATATAGTTCCAAGTCAGGGTGGTTTGTGACTTGGAGTGGAACTTGCAGGTGGTGGTGTTCCCAAATATTTGCTGCCCTTGTCCTTCTAGTTGGTAGAGGTCGCGGGTTTGGAAGGTCCTGTCGAAGGAGCCTTGGTGCATTGCTACAGTGCATCTTGTAGATGGCACACACTGCTGCCACTGTGCATCTGTGGTGGAGGGAATGAAAGTTTGTAGATGCGGTGCCAATCAAACAGGCCGTTTTGTCCTGGATGGTGTTGAGCTTCTTTAGTGTTGTTGGAGCTGCACCCATCCAGGCAAATGAAGAGTATTCCATCACACTCCCGACTTGTGCCTTGTAGATTGTGGACAGGCTTTGGGGAGTCAGGAGGTGAGTTACCCTCCTCACGATTCCTAGCCTCTGACCTGCTCTTGTAGCCACGGTATTTATATGGCTACTCCAGTTCAGTTTTCGGTCAATGGTAGCCCCAAGGATGTTGATAGTGGGGGATTCAGCGATGGTAATGCCGTTGAATGTCAAGGGGAGATGGTTAAATTCTCTTTTGCTGGAGATGGTCATTGCCTGGCCCTTGTGTGGCGCGAATGTTACTTGCCACTTACCAGCCCAAGCCTGGATGTTGTCCAGGTCTTGCTGCATTTCTACACGGACTGCTTCAGTATCTGAGGAGTTGCGAATGGTGCTGAACATTGTGCAATCATCAGCGAACATCCCCACTTCTGACCTTATGATTGAAGGAAGGTCATTGATGAAGCAGCTGAAGATGGTTGGGCCGAGGACACTACCCTGAGGTACACTTGCAGTGATGTCCTGGAGCTCAGATGACTGAAAAGAGATTAAAAGGAACCAAAACCTGGTGAATAAGAGAGGAGCAGTGGGAAAAGTGTGGAATTAAAAAGAACTAAATACTGGTGAATAAGAGAGCAGCAGCGGGCGTGGAGAGGATTTAAAAAGCATCAAAACCTGTTGAATAAGAGAGGAGCAGTGGGAAAGGAGTGGATTTAAAAAGCACCAGAACCTGGTGAGTAAGAGAGTAGCGGTGGGAGAGGAGTGGATTTAAAAAACACCAAAACCTGGTGAATAAGAGAGGGGCAGTGGGAGAGGAGTGGAATTAAAAAACACCAAAACCTGGTGAATAAGAGAGGAGCAGTGGGTGAGCAGTGGATTTAAAAAGCACCAAAACCTGGTGAATAAGAGAGGAGCAGTGGGAGAGGAGTGGATTTAAAAAGCACCAAAACCTGGTGAATAGGAGAGGAGCAGTGGGAGAGGACAGGATTTAAAAAGCAACAAAACCTGGTGAATAGGAGAGGAGCAGTGGGAGAGGAGTGGATTGAAAAAGCACCAGAACCTGGTGAATAAGAGAGTAGCAATGGGAGTGGAGTGGATTTAAAAAACACCAAAACCTGGTGAATAAGAGAGGAGCAGTGGGAGAGGAGTGGATTTAAAAAACACCAAAACCTGGTGAATAAGAGAGGAGCTGTGGGAGAGGAGTGGATTTAAAAAGCACCAAAACCTGGTGAATAGGAGAGGAGCAGTGGGAGAAGAGTGGATTTAAAAAGCACCAAAACCTGCTGAATGAGAGAGGAGCAGCGGGAGAGGAGTGCATTTAAAAAGCACCAAAACCTGGTGAATAAGAGAGGAACAGTGGGAGAGGAGTGGATTTAAAAAGCACCAAAGCCTGGTGAATAAGAGAGGAGCAGTGGGAGAGGAGTGAGTTTAAAAAGCACCAAAACCTGGTGAATAGGAGAGGAGCAGTGGGAGAAGAGTGGATTTAAAAAGCACCAAAACCTGCTGAATGAGAGAGGAGCAGCGGGAGAGGAGTGCATTTAAAAAGCACCAAAACCTGGTGAATAAGAGAGGAACAGTGGGAGAGGAGTGGATTTAAAAAGCACCAAAGCCTGATGAATAAGAGAGGAGCAGTGGGAGAGGAGTGAGTTTTATGAGCACCAAAAACTTTTGATTAAGACAGGAACAGCGGGAGATAAATGGATTTAAAAAAAATTAAAACCTGGTGAATAAGAGAGGAGCAGTGGGAGAGGAGTGAATTTATAAAGCACCAACAACTTTTGTGTAAGAGAGGAGCAGTGGGAGAGGAGTGGATTTAAAAAGAACTAAAACCCTGTGAATAAGAGAGCAGCAGCGGGAGAGGAGTGGAATTAAGAAACACCAAAACCTGGTGAATAAGAGAGGAGCAGTGGGAGAGGAGTGAATTTATAATGCACCAAAACCTTTTGAATAAGAAAGTTGCAGTGGGAGAGGAGTGGATTTAAAAGAAATTAAAACCTGGTGAATAAGAGAGGATCAGTGGAAGAGGAGTGGATTTAAAAAGCACCAAAACCTTTTGAATAAGAAAGGAGCAGCGATGAAGTAAACAGGAAAGGGACTAGTAGCAGACTTCAGGAGAAGAAAGGCAGTCCGGTCAAATGGAACACACAAGAACAAATGAATTATTAGCAGGAGTAGGCCATTCGGCCCATCGAGCCTGCTCCGCCATTCGATGGCTGACCTGATTGTGAACTCAACTCCACTTTCCTGTCTGCCCCCCATAATCCTGGACTCCATTGCTGATCATAAATGTATCTAACTCAGCCTAGAATATATTCAATGATCCAGCCTCCGCTGCTCTCTGGGGAAGAGAATTCCACCAACTAACCAGCCTCCGAGAGAAAAACATTTCTCCTCATCTCAGTCTTAAATGGGAGAGCCCTCATTTTAAGCTGTGTCTCCTCGTTCTAGACTCCCCAACAAGGGAAACACCCTCTCAGCATCCACCCTGTCCAGTCCCCTCAGGGCCTGAGATGTTTCAGTAAGATCAACTCTCATTCTTCTAAGTTCCAGTGGGTAGTGGCCCAACCTGTTCAACCTTTTCTCATAAGATAAACCCTTCATCCCAGGTATCAGTCGAGTGAACCTTCTCTGAACTTCTTCCAGTGCAGTTCTATCCTTGATTAAGTAAGGAGACTAAAACAGTCCACATTACTCCAGATGTTCAGAGATACAGCACTGAAACAGGCCCTTCGGCCCACCGAGTCTGTTCCGACCATCAACCACCCATTTATACTAATCCTACACTAATCCCATATTCCTATCACATCCCCACTTGTCCCTATATATTTCCCTACCACCTACCTATACTAGGGGTAATTTATAATGGCCAATTAACCTATCAACCTGCAAGTCTTTGGCATGTGGGAGGAAACCGGAGCACCTAGAGGAAACCCACGCAGACACAGGGAGAACTTGCAAACTCCGCACAGGCAGTACCCAGAATCGAACCCGTGTCCCTGGAGCTGTGAGGCTGCGGTGCTAACCACTGCGCCACTGTGCCACTGCCGAACAAAGGTCCTGTACAGCTGTAGCAACACTTCCCTACTTTTATATTCTATTCCCCTTGCAATAAATAACACTGTTCCATTAACCTTCTAATCACTCGCTGAACCTGCATAGTAAAATTTAATGATTCATGTACCATGACCCCCAGATCCCTCTGTCCCGTAGAGTTCTGCAGTCTCTCTGCATTTCAATAATATACTGCTGTTTATTCTTCCTGACACATTCTACTCCATCTGCCAAATGTTTGTCCACTCACTTAACCTATTGAAATCTCTTTGCAGATTCTTTTTGTCCTCCTGCCAGTTTACTTTCCAACCTGTCATTGGACAGACACAGCGCAGGTTAACTTCAATGCTGAAAAATGTGAAGTGATGGATTTTGGAAGGAAGACTGTGGAAGAGGCAATCTAAACTAAATGGTACAATGTTAAAATGGGTGCAGGAACAGAGAGGCCTTACACATCCAGGAGCTGACAGTCTCTCTCTCTCTCTCTCTCTCCCCATTTCACTCCCTCTCTTTCTATTTCAATACTGATCCTGACTTTTCTCGGAATCCTTCTTGGTTGAATAGTACCCTGAAATATTTCAGTCTTATTGTTACACGCACTTTGTGGGATTTACTTCTCCCTGCTGCTTTCACATGCGTTCAAGTCCTCCGAAGAAGGAAATTTCCTCCACACAAGATCAGGGGGCATGTTGTTCAACCTTGCCCGTCTAAGTGCGAAGTCCAAAGTACGGAAAGTCCTCATCAGGGAGCTCCTCTTTGCTGACGATGCTGCTTTAACATCTCACACTGAAGAGTGCCTGCAGAGTCTCATCGACAGTTTTGCGGCTGCCTGCAATGAATTTGGCCTAACCATCAGCCTCAAGAAAACGAACATCATGGGGCAGGACGTCAGAAATGCTCCATCCATCAATATTGGCGACCACGCTCTGGAAGTGGTTCAAGAGTTCACCTACCTAGGCTCAACTATCACCAGTAACCTGTCTCGAGATGCAGAAATCAACAAGTGCATGGGAAAGGCTTCCACTGCTATGTCCAGACTGGCCAAGAGAGTGTGGGAAAATGGCACACTGACACGGAACACAAAAGTCCGAGTGTATCAGGCCTGGGTCCTCAGTACCTTGCTCCATGGCAGCGAGGCCTGGACAATGTATGTCAGCCAAGAGCGACGTCTCAATTCATTCCATCTTCGCTGCCTTCGGAGAATACTTGGCATCAGGTGGCAGGACCGTATCTCCAACACAGAAGTCCTTGAGGCGGCCAACATCCCCAGCTTATACACACTACTGAGTCAGCGGTGCTTAAGATAGTTTGGCCATTTGAGCCGCATGGAAGATGGCAGGATCCCCAAAGACCCATTGTGCAGCGAGCTCGCCACTGGTATCAGACCCATCAGCCGTCCATGTCTCCGCTTTAAAGACGTCTGCAAACGCGACATGAAATCCTGTGACATTGATCACAAGTCGTGGGAGTCAGTTGCCAGCGTTCGCCACAGCTGGCAGGCAGCCATAAATACGGGGCTAAAGTGTGGCGAATCGAAGAGACTTAGTAGTTGGCAGGAAAAAAGACAGAGGCGCAAGGGGAGACCCAACTGTGTAACAGCCCCGACAAACAAATTTCTCTGCAGCACCTGTGGAAGAGCCTGTCACTCCAGAATTGGCCTTTATAGTCACTCCAGGCGCTGCTTCACGAACCACTGACCACCTCCAGGCGCTTATCCATTGTCTCTCGAGATAAGGAGGCCAAAGAAGAAGAAGACTGTTAGTAGGAACAAGTCACATTTCTGTGATATTTTCGATATTTTATTGATTCAGTTTGGAGCTTGGATTGTGTCAGGTAAATGTGGTTTCTCATTCAGACATTCCTACTTTGTGGAAAGGTCAGTTATCTGTGCAGGGACAGAATATCGGGGTGTTTGAATGGAGTTGAAATGTTTGGTTGCTTGAATAGGGTATGAATTAGATTGTGGATTGTGTCCCTGATCGTCTTTCAGCCGATGTCCTGCGAGAATGAAGTGGTTTACCATTGTCTGAATAACAGCAAAGTCTTTAGACACATGAAAGAACAAGATTGGGGACAATATATAAAAGCTGAGACAGTCAGGCAACAACAGGAGGAAGATGAATGTCTTTTACAGTTTGTAATCTGAAAACCTGAGCTAATGACTGAAAAAGCAGGAGTTCAAATCCCACATTGGGCTCTTGTGAATTTGAATTTCTCTGAAAATAAAAAATAACTCTGGAATAATAAATCCTCCGAGATGAATTGATTTCCTCTCACTGTTCTGACACTGATTTACCTTCAAGTAGTTTTTTCCAGTCCGCTTTCTCTAAATCGCCTTCCACTGGTTCAAATTCATTCCCTAAAACTATGTGTCAAACTGACCCATCTCTTGTTGACCTTGCTACGTACTGGTCTAAAAAAGTTCCCCTGAATGTATATTTAGAATTACACTAGTCTCAGTTATCAATGCACTAGTTAGGTCTGCACTGGACCCTGTCTCTGTTTATATTACACATGGCCCAGTCTCTGCTATAAAAATGGCATAACAAGTGGAGAGAAAACCCTCCATTTTGTACACTAGATCATAAGAAATAGGAGCAGGAGTGGGCCATTCAGCCCATCGACCTTGCTCCGCCATTCAATACTATCATGACTGATCTGATAGTGACCATAACACCACTTTCCTGTCTGCCCCCCCATAACCCTTGACTACCTTGTCGATCATAAATCTGTCTAACTCAGCCTTGAATATATTCAATGACCCAACCTCCACTGCTGTCTGGGGAAGATAATTCCAAAGTCTGGCCAAGTCTAGCTTCTCATCCTGAAAAGTGTTAGCAAACGTGTTTTTCAAATCAATTCAGCAACAACCTCAACAGGAGAAATAACACCAACAAATGTAACAACAACCTCAACAGGAGAAAAAACACCAACAAATGTAACAACAACCTCAACAGGAGAAAATCACCAACAAATGCAACAACAACCTCAACAGGATAAAAACACCAACAAATGGAACAACAACCTCAACAGGAGAAAAAACACCAACAAGTGCAACAATAATCTCAACAGGAGAAAAAACACCAACAAATGTAACAACAACCTCAACAGGAGAAAAACCAACAACAAATGCAACTATTTCAAAAGGAAAAGAACAGCTTTCAGCGGACAAAAAAATACCAAATACAACAACAACCTCTGTAGGAGAAAAGCCACGAACAAATTCATCATCATCAGAAGGGAAAACGCACCGATAAATAGGGCAGTGGCACAAGCTGTTGGAGGGACAGAAAATCGCTTACGAAGGGACAGAGTATCTGATCACACCCGGGATGGTGTAATTGTTACCAACAAAGCCCATTTCTGCCTGCAATCTGAAAAGGAGGGATAGAGAGGTGAGAGGGAATGAGTTGATTTTGACTGAGTTATTTAGGGGGCAATGGCGTTATGTGGCTCCCACAATGCCCCGCGACTGGGAAAGTCCCCTATCTGTGGGACAGACCGCGCTGCACTCTGGGAGGAGGCTCCGCACATGCGCACCACCACAACCGCGTTAACAACCGCTTTTTTTAATCCTCTGGCGGCTCAGCCATTCAAGTTTCCTCCTTTGAGATCGACAACTGAAGCCGCATCTTTTTTCTTTCAGCTGCTTTTTTACGGAAATAAACGGCCGGCGTGTGACGTCACGCAAACATGGCGGCTGATGACGCCTCCCTCCCGCCAGGGCGTCAGTGAGCTCTGATCGGCTGCCTCGCCCCACGTGTCTGCAGGTCAAGGGGTCAAAAGCTGCTGCCAGCTCCCGCGCAGCCGCGGTTTGGGAGACATGTGACCAACCCGGAGTGGAGGTGGGGCCTGCACCAGACTCCAAAAGAGACCCAACATGGACAGACAGAGCAAGAGAGTGAGAGAGCAAGTAATAGAGAGGGAAATAGAAAAGAGACAGTGATGGAGAGAGAGAGATGAGATTGAAGGAATAATAGAGAGATGGAGAGACTGAAAGAAAATAGGTGAGAGGGAGAGAATGAGAGAGCAAGAGATGGTGAGAAATGGAGGGAGAATTTCCTCAATTGGACAGAGATGGAGAGAGAGAGATGGAGAGACTGAGAGAAAATAGGTGAGAGGGAGAGAGCATGAGATGGTGAGAAATGTAGGGAGAATTTCCTCAATTGGACAGAGATGGAGAGAGAGTGACAGAGAGACTGAGAGAATATAGGTGAGAGGGAGAGAGCATGAGATGGTGAGAAATGTAGGGAGAATTTCCTCAATTGGACAGAGATGGAGAGAGAGTGACAGAGAGATGGAGAGACTGAGAGAATATAGGTGAGAGGGAGAGAGTAAGAGATGGTGAGAAACGGAGGGAGAATTTCCTCAATTGGACAGAGATGGAGAGAGAGAGACAGAGAGATGAAGAGACTGAAATTAAATAGGTGAGAGGGAGAGAGTAAGAGAGCAAAAGATGGTGAGAAATGAAGGAAGAATTTCCTCAATTGGACAGAGATCTAGAGAGAGTGATAGAGAGATGGTGAGACTGAGAGAAAATAGGTGATAGGGAGAGAGTAAGAGAGCAAGAGATGGTGGGAAATGTAGGGAGAATTTCCTCAATTGGACAGAGATGGAGAGAGAGTGATAGAGAGATGGAGAGACTGAGAGAAAATAGGTGAGAGCGAGAGAGTAATAGATGGTGAGAAATGGAGGGAGAATTTCCTCAATTGGACAGAGATGGAGAGAGAGTGATAGAGAGATGTGAAGAGAGATCAAAGAGAAAGGAAGGTGTAGCGTGAGGGAGAGGTAGAGTTTGAGAGTGAGGAACAGACAAATGGAGAGATAAAGGTGAGGAGAGAGTAACAGAGCGAAACAGAGAGAGAGAGAGAGATGGAGAGAGAGTGGGAAGGAAAATGAGAAAGTGGAGTTGAATCCTAAGATCAACCACGCTGGTATTGAATGGTGGAGCAGGCTCGATGGGCCATCTGGTCTAATCCTGTTCCTATTTCTTCTCATCTTGTTTTCAACGATTCTAATCTAAGAGCCAGTTTGTTCAATGAAGACACCTCTGTGAATATTTTATTGTATTTACAGATTACCAAGTCTCCACCTGCTCATCTATATTCTTCACTTCATCTACAATGCATCAAATAAACAGAATCGAAAGCTTCTTCCAGACAAACCTCACAAACCTTCTCCTGGAATTATAAAGTACAGCGTTTGAATGTGAGATTGTTTAATTAATTAAACCATAAAACATCACATCACATTCTATTTAACAATGTAGTCCAGTGACAATGAAGGCTCCACAGTGAAGCAGAGAAGGAGATGTGAAAGAGTCAGCAGCAAACTCAGTTCAGTAGCCAGACCTCTGAAGCAGTGTCAGACACACACAGAATGAAATAACATTTTATAACAGTGATAATCAACAAATGCATTGCAATCCCTGTTAAACTGAACCATGTCATTGGGGATGGAGGACATTGTCCTGAGCCCTTGTGGCACAAAGTCCATGAGTTGTCTCATTATCAGTCACTGGAAACACATTCATAAAAACATTGCAGGATAGGTTAGATCCAGAACATGAAACTGTTAAAAGCTCCTGATAATCTGATTCCTTCTCTGAGCCGAGACACCTGATTCAAATGCATTCATTACACAGAATAATCTAGTAATAATACCAGATTTGGATAAACAAAGGTCATTACTGAAATCATGTCGCTCCTACAAGACTGAACGTGCTGAAAATTAGGAGATACCATCAGTGAACTGCTGGAACAGGCAGCTGTGTAAAACGCACAGTGAGAAATAATACCAAGTACAGCAGCACAGTTAACATGAATTTACATCATTAACAGTTAATATATAGGCTTACCAGGAACACCAATTGCAGCAAGTACAGGATAATAAATGGATAGGATATGAAGGATTACTGGATATCCCATTTCTGTGACAAGCAGAGACTTCTGTTCGCCTGGAACCCACAGCTCCAGCAGACACTCTGAGCTGGTCCATTCCAGTGGGTGCTAATTTATACAGGGGATAAGTCTCCACTGACACAGTTATACCCCTGATCATTACTATTAGTTACACTCACCTGAACAAATACGTTACATCAGCAGCTTTGAATGTATTAGAGGCGGTTCAAAGGAGGTTAACTAGATTAATGGGCAGGTTGTCTTATGAGGAAGGTTGGACAGACTGGTCTTGTTTTCAGTGGAGTATAGAAGAGAGAGGGGAGACTTGATTAAAGTATATAGAATACTGAACAGTCTTGACAAGGTGGATGTGGAAAGGATGTTTCCTCTGGTGGGGGAGTCCTGAATTCGGGGGCACAGTTTTAAAATTAGGGACCGCCATTTTAGGACAGTGATGAGGAGATTTTCTTTCTCTCAGAGGATTGTACGACATTGGAATTCATTGCTTTCGAAGGTGGTGGCGGGGTCATTGAATAATTTTAAGGTGCAGGTGAATAGATTCATGTTAGGCAAGGGAATCAATGGTTGTCGGGGCAGATGGGAGTGTGGAATTCAAGACATGAACAGATCAGCCATGATCTTATTGAATGGTGGAGGAGGCTCTATGGGCCGAATGGCCTACTTCTGCTCCTAATTCATATGTCTTTATGCTCGTATTTACCTGTTTATTCGACATTGGTCAATGTCGCCAATAAAATTAGAAGGGTGCCACCTCCTGACCCCATTCCTCCAGTTCAATTCTGATCGGCATCACATCAATATCAACTGGTCCAAAACTCTGCTGCTGATGTCCAGTCCTTACCAAGTCCCACTCGTCCATCACCCTCACCTTCACTACCCTCATTGGCTCCCATTTCCCTAACCCCTTACAATTAATATTGTTTTCATTGAGTTAAATCACTCCATGTCCTCACCGCTCCCCATCTCTAGCCTTTTCCCAAACCTGCAGCAAACTTATCCGTGATCTCTCCATACCTCTGACATTGGCCTCTTTCACTGCAACTGATATCACTTGGTTCCATTAGAACCATAGAACCATCAAAAAATTATGGCACAGAAGGAAGCCAGTCAGCCCTTCATCTACGTGATGGCCGAAAAAACTGGTTGCGCAATATAATCCCACTTTCCAGCACCTGGTCCATAGTCATGCCGGTGACAGCAGTTCAGGTGCATGTCCAGGTACCTCTAAAGAAATGAGGGTTTCTGTCTCCACCACCATTCCTGGCAGTGAATTCCAGACACCCATCACCCTTTGGGTGAAAAAGAATTCCCTCATGTCTCCTCTAACCACCTTAAATCTGTGCCCCCGGTAATAGATTTCTCCACGAGGGGAAACAGATCCTGCCTGACGACCCGATCTTGGCGCCTCATAATTTTGTATACCTCAATTAATTCACCTCTCAGCCTGCTCTGCTGGAAGGAAAACGACTATATCCAATCTTTCCTCATAACTGCAACTTTCGTGCCCTGCAGCATTCTTGTAAATCTTTTCTGTACCCTCTCTATAACAATTATGTCCTTTCTGTAATGTGGCGACCAGATCTGAACACAATACTCCAACTGTGGCCTATCCAGTGTTTCATACAGTTCTAGCATTACAATCCTGCTCTAGATTCTATATCTCGGCCATTAAAGGAAAGCATTCCATATGCCTTCTACATATCTACCTGTCTTGCCACCTTCAGGGACCTGTGGACATGCACTCCAAGGTCTCTCACTTCTTCTACCCCTCTCAATATCCTCCCGTTTGTTGTGTATTCCCCTGCTTTGATTGCCCTCCCCAATTGCAGTGCCTCAGATTAATCCAGAATGTAATACCATTGACCATTTTACTGCCACTCAACAAAACCATTGATATAATTCTGGAGTGTGCAGCTATCCTCTCACTATCAACTGCACGGCCAATTTTTGTGTCATCTGAAAATTTCCCAATCTTGCCTCCCACATTTACGTCTCAAATCATTAAGTTTTACCACAAACAGCAAGGAACCCAACACTGAGCCCTGTGGAGCGTCCACTGGAAACTGCTTTCAATAAGCAAAATCATACATCGCCCTTTGTTTCCTGTTACTGAGCCAATTGTGGAACCAACTCAATCTTTTTTGACCAGTTGCCATGTGGGAACTTGTCAAATACCTTCGTAAAATCCATGGAGACAACATCCTCTGAACGAGCCTGATCAATCGTCCTTGTTACTTACTCAAAAAAAAATCAGTTAAGTTAGGAAGACACGACCTTCCCTTAACAATTGCATAATGACCATCCCTGAGTAATCCGAGCCTTTATAAACAACAGTTTATCCTATCTTTGAGAATTGACTCTAATTATTTGCCCACCACTGAGGTCTGACTGACTGGCCTGTAATTATTTGGACTATCTATTGCAGCCCTGTTAAAGAATGGGACAACCTTTGCAGACCCACGATCCTCTGGTACCTCACATGCATGTCGTGAGGATTTGCAGATGATCCTCAGAGCACCCGTTATTTCCTCACTGACTTCCTTTAATAGTCTGGGATATATTCCATCCAGCCCTGGTGATTTATCCATTTTCAAGGATGTCAGACACTCGAGCACTTCCTCCCTCCTTAAGCTTATTGTAACTACGCCAATCTATCTTCATGATTGAAGTTCCTCATCCCTGCAGCCACTCTCGTGAATCTTTTCAGGACCCTCGTCAATGCCCTCACAAAATTCATGCAATGACCTGTCAAGAACCTTCCTGTCTAATTCCCCCTGTGAACACCATCCTGTCTAATTCCCCTGTGAACACCTTCCTGTCTAATTCCCCCTGTGAACACCCTCCTGTCTAATTCCTCCTGTGGTAACCCTCCTGTCTAATTCCCGCTGTGAACAACCTCCTGACTAATTCCCCCTGTGAACACCCTCCTGTCTAATTCCCCCTGTGAACACCTTCCTGTCAAATTCCCCCTGTGAACACCCTCCTGATAATTCCTCCTGTGAAAATCCTCTTGTCAAATTCCCCGTGTGAACGCCCTCTTTGGAATTCTCCCTGTGAAAACCCTCCTGTCTAATTCCCCCTATGAACACCTTCCTGTCTCATTCTCCCCGTGAAAACCCTTGAGTCAAATTCCCCCTACCAACACCCTCCTGTCCATTTCTCACTCTGAACTCCCTTCTATCTAATTCCCCCTGTGAACACCCTCCTGCTAATTCCTCCTGTGAAAATCCTCTTGTCAAATTGCCCGTGTGAACGCACTCCTTTGTAATTCTCCCTGTGAAAACCCTCGAGTCAAATTCCCCCTGCCAACACCCTCCTGTCCATTTCTCCCTCTGAAGTCCCTCCTGTCTAATTCCCCCTGTGAACACCCTCCTGCTAATTCCTCCTGTGAAAATCATCTTGTCAAATTGCCCGTGTGAACGCCCTCCTTTGTAATTCTCCCTGTGAAAACCCTCGAGTCAAATTCCCCCTGCCAACACCCTCTTGTCCATTTCTCCCTCTGAATTCCCTCCTGTCTAATTCCCCCTGTGAACACCCTCCTGCTAATTCCTCCTGTGAAAATACTCTTGTCAAATTGCCCTTGTGAACGCCCTCCTTTGTAATTCTCCCTGTGAAAACCCTCGAGTCAAATACCCCCTGCCAACACCCTCCTGTCCATTTATCCCTCTGAAATCTCTCCTGTTCCAATTCCCCCTGTGAACACCCTCCTGCGAATTCCTCCTGTGAAAATCCTCTTGTCAAATTGCCCGTGTGAATACCCTCCTTTGTAATTCTCCCTGTGAAAACCCTCGAGTCAAATTCCCCATGCCAACACCCTCCTGTCCATTTCTCCCTCTGACCTGCCTTCTGTCTAATTCTCCCTGTGAACACCCTCCTGCTAATTCCTCCTGTGAAAATCCTCTTGTCAAATTGCCCGTGTGAACACCCTCCTTTGTAATTCTCCCTGTGAAAACCCTCGAGTCAAATTCCCCCTGCCAACACCCTCCTGTCCATTTCTCCCTCTGAACTCCCTCCTTTCTAATTCCCCCTGTGAACACCCTCCTGCTAATTCCTCCTGTGAAAATCCTCTTGTCAAATTGCCCGTGTGAACGCCCTCCTTGGTAATTCTCCCTGTGAAAACCCTCGAGTCAAATTCCCCCTGCCAACACCCTCCTGTCCATTTCTCCCTCTGAACTCCTTCCTGTCTAATTCCCACGGTGAACACCCTCCTGCTAATTCCTCCTGTGAAAATCCTCTTGTCAAATTGCCCGTGTGAACGCCATCCTTTGTAATTCTCCCTGTGAAAACCCTCCTGTCCAATTACCCCTGTGAACACCTTCCTGTCTAATTCCCCCTGTGACCACCCTCCTGTCTAATTCCCCCTATGATCACCCTGCTGACTATTTCCCCCTGTGAAAATCCTCTTGTCAAATTCCCCGTGTGAACACCCTGCTTTGTAATTCTCCCTGTGAAAACCCTCCTGTCAAATTCCCAGTGCGAACACTCTGCTTTGTAATTCTCCCTGTGAAAACCCTCGAGTCAAATTCACCCTGCCAACACCCTCCTGTCCATTTCTCCCTCTGAAATCCCTCCTGTCTAATTCCCCCTGTGAACACCCTCCTGTCTAATTCCCACTGTGTTCACCCTCGTGTCTAATTCCCCCTGTGATGACCCTCCTGTCTAATCTCCCCTGTGAGCACCCTCCTCTCTACTCCGCTGTGAACATTCTCCTGTCTAATTTCCCCTTTGAACACCCTCCTGCCGAATTCCCCCTGTGAAAATCCAACTGTCAACTACCCCCTGTGAACACTCTGCTTTGTAGTTCTGCATGTGAGAACCCTCCTGTCAAATTCCACCTGCCAACACCCTCCTGTCCATTTCTCCCATTGAACACCCTCCTGTCTAATTCCCCCTGTGACCACACTCCTGTCTAATTCCCCCTATGATCACCCTGCTGTCTAATTCCCCCTGTGAACCCCCTCCTGTCTAATTCCCCCTGTGATCAGCCTCCTCTCTAATTCCCACTGTGTTCACCCTCATGTCTAATTCCCCCTGTGATTACCCTCCTGTCGAATTCACCCTGAGAACACCCTCCTCTCTACTCCCCTGTGAACACTCTCCTGTCTAATTTCCCCTGTGAGCACCCTCCTGTCTTATTCACCCTGTGAACACCATCCTGTCTAATGCCACCTGTGAACACCCACGTCTAATTTCACCTGTGAACACCCTCCTGTCCAATTTCCACTGTGAACATCCTCCTGTCAAATTCCCCGTGATCATTCTCTTATCTAATTCCCGCTGTGAACACCCTCCTGTCTATTTCCCCCTGTGCACACCCTCTTGTCTAATTCCACCTGTGAACACCCTCCTGTCTAATTCCCCCTGTGAACACTCTCCTGTCTAATTCCCCCTGGGATGACCCTTCCATCTAATTCCCCCTGTGAACACCCTGCTGTCTAATTCTCCCTGTGAACATCCTCCTGTCTAATTCTCGCTGTGAACATCCTCCTGTCTAATTCTGCCTGTGAAAACCCGACTGTCAAATTCCCCCTGTGACTATCCTCCTGTCTAATTCTCCCTTTGAATATCCTCCTGTCTAATTCTCCCTGTGAACATCCCCCTGTCTAATTCCCCCTGTGAACACCCTCCTGTCTTATTCCTGCTGTGATCACCCTCCTGACTACTTTCCCCTGTGAACTTCCACCTGTCTAATTTCCGCTGTGATCACCCTGCTGTCTAATTCCCCCTGTGAACACCCTCCTGTCTAATTCCCCCTGTGAACACACGCCTGTGTATTCCCCCTGTGATCACCCTCCTGTCTAATTTACTCTCTGAAAGCCCTCCAGTCGAGTTCCCCCTGTGAACGCCCTCCTTTCTAATTCCCCCATTGGACACCTTCCTGTCTAATTCCCGCTGTGAACGCCCTCCTGCCTAATTCCACCTGTGAACATGCTCCTGTTTGATTCCCCCTGTGAACACACTCCTGCCGAATTCCCACTGTGAACACCTTCCTGTCGAATTCCTCCTGTGAACACCCTCCTGCCAAATTTCCACTGTGACCACCCTCCTGTCAAATTCCCCCTGTGAACACACTCCTTACTAATTTCCCCTGTGAACACCCTCCTGTCTCATTTCCCCTGTGAACACCCTCCTGTCAAATTCCCCCTGTGAACACCCTCCTGTCTAATTCCCCCTGTGATCACCCTCCTGACTAATTCCCCCTGTGAAACTCCACCTGTCAAATTCCCACTGTGACCACCCTCCTGTCAAATTCCCCCTGTGAACACCATCTTGTCTAATTCCACTTGTGATCACCCTCATGTCTAATTCACCCTTTGAACACCCTCCTGTCTAATTCCCCATGTGAACACCCTCCTGTCTAATTCCACCTGTGAGCACTCTCCTGTCAATTTCCCCCTGTGAACACGATCCTGTCAAATTCCCACTGTGAACACCCTCCTGCAAATTCCCCCTGTGATCACCATCCTGTCTAATCCCGCTTGTGAACACCCTCATGTCAAATTCACCCTGTGAACATCTTCCTGTCAAATTCCTCCTGTGAACACCCTCATGTCTAATTCACCCTGTGAACGCCCTCCTGTGTAATTCCCTCTGTGATCACCCTCCTGTCTAATTTCCCCTATGAACAACCTCCAGTCAAATTCTCCCTGTGATCACACTCCTGACTAATTTTCCCTGCGAAAACCCAACTGTCTAATTCCCCCTGTGAACACCCTCCTGTCTAATTCCCGCTGTGCACTCCCTCCTGTCGAATTCCACCTGTGACCACCCTCCTGGCTAATTCCCCCTGTGAAAATCTTCTTGTCTAATTCCCCTATGAACTCCCTCCTGTCTATTTCCCCCTTTGAACTCCCTCCTGCCTAATTTTCCTGTGATCTTCCTCCTGTCGAATTCTCCCTGTGAACATCCTCCTGTCTAATTCCCCCTGTGAACACATCTTCTGTCTAATTCCCCCTATGAAAACTCTCCTGTCCAATTCCCCATGTGAACACCCTCCTGTCCAACTCCCCCTGTGCACACCCTCCTATCTAATCCCGACTGTGTGCACCCTCCTGTCTAATTCCTCCTGTGATGATCCTCCTGCCGAATTCCCCCTGTAAGCACCCTCCTCTCTAATCCCCTGTGAAAACCCTCCTGTCTAATTCACCCTGTGAACACCTCCCTGTCTAATTCCCCCTGTGAACACCCCCCAGTCTAATTCCACCTTTGAACACCATCCTATCCAATTTTCACTGTGAACACCCTCCTGTCAAATTCCGCTGTGAAAACTCTCCTGTCTAATTCCCGCTGTAAACACCTTCCTGTCTATTTCCACTGTGAACACTCTCCTGTCTGTTTCCCCCTGTGAAAACCCTCCTGACCTATTCCACCTCTGAACACCCTCCTGTCTAATTCCCCCTATGAACACTCTCCTGTCTAATTCCCCCTTGAACACCCTCCTGTCTAAATCCCCTGTAAACACCGTCCTGACTAATTCCCCCTGTAAACACCCAGTCAGTTTAATATCATTGGCAGGATCTTTCTTTTAGGTACCATATTATGGGACAAAATTAATGGTTGCCTGGATAAATGGGGGTTAATTAAGAATTAAAACTGAACATGGATTTGGTAAGGGCAAATCGTGTTTAACTAATTTTATGAGTTCACGGAGAATATTGATGCGGATAATTCAGTTGATGTGGTGGAAACGGACGTCCAAAACTGGTTTGATAAAGTGTCGCATAACAGCCTTGTCAGCAAATTTGAAGCTTCGGGAACAAAACGGATATTGGCAGCAAGGGTGTGGAGCTGGCTAAGAGTCATACAGTCACCGAGTTAAACAGCACAGAAACAGGCCCTTCGCCCCTTCGTGTCCGTGCCAACCATCAAGCACCTATTTATCCTAATCCCATTTTCCAGGACTTGGCCCGTAGCCTTGTATGCTACGGCGTTTCAAATGCTCATCTAAATATTTCCTATTGCGTGCAGTTCTGGTCACCGCATTATAGGAAGGATGTCGAAGCTTTGGAAAGGGTGCAGAGGAGATTTACTAGGATGTTGCCTGGTATGGAAGGAAGGTCTTACGAGGAAAGGCTGAGGGACTTGGGGTTGTTTTCGTTAGAGAGAAGGAGGAGGAGAGGTGACTTAATAGAGACATACAAGATAATCAGAGGGTTAGATAGGGTGGATAGTGAGAGTCTTTTTCCTCGGATGAGGATGGCAAACACGAGGGGACATAGCTTTAAGTTGAGGGGTGAAAGATATAGAACAGATGTCAGAGGTAGTTTCTTTACGCAGAGAGTAGTAGAGGCGTGGAACGCCCTACCTGCAACAGTAGTAGACTCGCCAACTTTAAGGGCATTTAAGTGGTCATTGGATAGACATATGGATGTAAATGGAATAGTGTAGGTCAGATGATCGGCGCAACATCGAGGGCCGAAGGGCCTGTACTGCGCTGTAATATTCTAATTCTAATTCTAATTCTAATTAAATGTTGTGAGGGCTCCTCCCTCTACCACCCCTTCAGGTCATGTATTCCAGATTCCAACTACCCTCTGGGTGACTTTTTATCCTCAAATCCCCTCTAAACCTCCTGCCCCTAACCTTAATACTATGTCCCCTGGTTATCGATCCCGCTGCTAAAGGAAAAGGTTGCTTCCTCTCTATCCTACCAATGCCCTGCATAATTTTCTATGCCTCAATCAGGTCCATCCTCAGCCTTCTCTTCTCTAAGGAAAGCAACCCCAGCCTAACCAGTCTCTCTTCATAGCTGAAATGCTCAAGCCCAGGTAATATCCTGGTGGATCTCCTCTGCACCCTCTCCAGTGCAATCACGTCCTTCCTATAATGTGGTGACCAGAACTGTACACAGTACTCCAGCTGTGGCCTAACCTGCGTTTTATACAGCTCCATCATAACCTCCCTGCTCTTATATTCTATGCCTCGGCGAATAAAGGCAAGTATCCCATAAGCCTTCCTAGCAACCTTATCTACTTGTGCTGCTGCCTTCAGTGATCTATGGACCAAGGTCCCACTGACCTTCTGTACTTCCTGGGGTCCTATCATCCATTGTACGTTCCCATGCCTTGTTAGTACTCCCAAAATGCATCACCTGGCACTTCTCAGGTTTAAATTCCAATTACTACTGCTCTGCACATCATACCAGCCCATCGATATCGTCCAGTAATCTGAGGCTTTCCTCCTCACTATTAACGAGTCCACCAATGTTTTCGTCATTTGTGAACTTACTGAACATACCTCCTATATTCATGTCTAAATTATTAATTTACACTACAAACAGCAAGGGTCCCAGAACTAATCCCTGCGGTACACCAGTGGTCACAGGTTGCCACTCACAAAAACAACAATCGACCATCACCCTCTGCCTCCTGCCACTAAGCCCATTTTGGATCCAATTTGCCAAATTGCCCTGAATCCCATGGGCTCCTACCTTCTTAACGAATGTCCCATGCGGGCCCTTATCAAAAGCCTTACTGAAATTCATGTAGACGACATCAGCTGCCTTACTCTCATTTACACATCAAGTCACCTCCTCGAAAAATTCAATCAAGCTGAATGACAGGAAATGGAAAGTAGTGGTGAAGCAGAGTTTTTTTAACTGGAAGGACTTATATAGAGGGGTTTACCAGGGGTCAATACAAGGACTGCTGATTTCCTGGTCTATATTACTGCTCTAAACTTGTGAAGCGCACAATTTTACCATTTGAAAATGATGCACCATTGTAATGAGGATAGTGATAGACTTCGATCGGACATTGACAGATTGATGGAATAGGGAGACACGTAGCAGATGAAATTTAATGCAATCGAATGTTTAGTGATGCAGTTTAGTGGGAAGAAGGAGGAAACATAGCATAAAATAAAGGATTCAATTCTAAAGGTGATGCAGGAGTCGGGTAACTTTGTGTATGTGTACACAAATCGTTGAAGGTGACAGGGCAGATTCAGAAAGCAGTTAATAAGCTATCCAGGCTTTATGGATGGGAGGCATAGAGTAAAAAAGAGACACATAATGATGAACCTTTCTCTGTCTCACGTTCTCTTCATTTATTTCTCACTCTCTGTCTCTCTGTCCCGTTGGCTGTTTCTCTCTCTTCTCGGGTTCTCTCATTGACGCCCTTTCTCTCTCTCTTTATCTGGCTTTCTTTCTTTCTTTTGCTTTCTCGCTTTCTCTGGCTCTTCCTCTTTAACTTTCTCTCTCTCTATATATATATCTTGGCTCTATCTCTTTGGCTCTCACTCTGTGAATCTGTTTATCGATTACTCTCCAGCTTTCTCTTTCTTGCTGTCTCTTGTTTTCTCTTTCTCTCTCTCTGGCTCTTTCTCTTTTTCTTTTCCCTCTCTTTCTTTGGTTCTTTCTGCTTGACTCTCTCTCTCTCTGGCTTTGTCTTTTTTCTCTCTCTCTGGCTTTGCTTTCTCTCTCTCTCTCTTTCTGGCTATCACTCTTGTTCGATCTCTCTCGCTCTCTGTCTTTTTTCTCTCAGTCTGGATTTCTTTCGCCCCCACCAATAAATTGTGGCGCCCCTGGGCAAACTCTCCCCTTCAGGTTTCTCTGCTGCAACTGTCCACGTTCCCACCCCACCCCCGCCACCACTTCTGCCCCCTCACCAAACTTTCCGACGCAAAGCTCCCACTCCGCTAATTCTACCCATGCAAATTTCCCTCCCAACAATAGCCCCCTCCCCATCTATTACCCCTGTCTCCTGAACAACTCCCAGTAAATTCCTTTTCCCGCTTTCTCTGTCTCCTTCTCCTTCTCTTTGTCCTCTCTCCCCCTTACCCTCTCTCGCTCCCCGAGCCTTTGCATAAATCCGCACTCATCCACATCCCCTCCCATTGTAAACTTGGAGAAATGACACCCCCTCATTTTAAACTTGGAGAAAGCTCCTCCCATTTTAAACCTGGAGAATTCCCCCTCCCATTTTAAACCTGGAGAATTCCCCCTCGCATTTTTACCTGGAGAATCCCACCACCCATTTTAAACCTGGAGAATTCCCGTCCCATTTTAAGTCTGGAGAACGCTCCTCCCATTTTACACCAGGAGAACGCTCCTCCTATTTTAAACCTGGAGAATTCCCCCTCCCATTTTCAACTAGGAGAATTCCCCCTCCCATTTTAAACCTGGAGAATCCATCCTCCCATTTTAAATTTGAAGTACACGCCTCCCATTTTAAATCTGGTGAATTCCCCTTCCCATTTTAAACCTGGAGAATTCCCCCTTCCATTTTAAACCTGGAGAACGATCCTCCCATTTTACAACTGGAGAATTTTCTCTCCCATTTTAAACCTGGAAAATCCCAGCTCCAATTTAAAACCTGGAGAATCCCCCACCCATTTTAAACCTGGAGAATTACCCCTCCCATTTTAAACGTGTAGAATTCCCCCTCCCATTTTAAAGCTGGAGAATTCCTCCTCCCATTTTAAAACTGGAGAATTTTCTCTCCCATTTTAAACCTGGAGAATCCCAGCTCCCATTTTAAACCTGGACAATCCTACCTCCCATTTTAAACCTGGAGAATCCTACCTCCCATTGTAAACCTGGAGAATCCTACCTCCCATTTTAAACCTGGAGAATTCCCCCTCCCATTTTAAACCTGGAGAATCCTACCTCCCATTTTAAACCTGGAGAAATCCCCCTCCCATTTTAAACCTGGAGAATCCTACCTCCCATTTTAAACCTGGAGAATTCCCGTCCCATTTTAAATCTGGAGCACGCTCCTCCCATTTTAAACCTGGAGAATTGCCCCTGACATTTTAAACCTGGAGAATGTGCCTCCTATTTTAAACCTGGAGAATACCCCCTCCCATTTTCAACGAGGAGAATTCCCCCTCCCATTTTAAACCTGGAGAATTCATCCTCCCATTTTAAACCTGGAGAATTCACCCTCCCATTTTAAACCTGCAGAATTCCCACTCCCATTTTAACCCTGGAGAACGCTCCTCCCATTTTCAACCTGGAGCACGCTCCTCCCATTTTAAACCTGGAGAATTCCCCCTTCCATTTTAAACCTGGAGAATTCCCCCTCCCATTTTAAACCAGGAGATTTCACCCTCCAATTTTAAACTTGGAGAACGATCCTCCCATTTTAAAACTGGAGGATTTTCTCTCCCATTTTAAACCTGGAGAATCCCACCTCCCATTTTAAACCTGGAGAATCCTACCTCCCATCTTAAACCTGGAGAATCCCCCCTCCCATTTTAAACCTCGAGAATTCCCCCTTCCATTTTAAGCCTGGAGAATGCTCCTCCCATTTTAAACATGGATTAGACCGCCTTGCCCCCACGATTGTATGCCCCGACATAACCACCCCCTGCAATTTTCGTCCCCGACCCGGCGAATTCCCCCCAACAATTCTTCCCCTAAAATTTGCCGGCAAAATCCACCTCCCCCCCAAATCTTTGCTTCCCTGTGAACAGATCCCTCCATCTAATATCCATCATCTACAGACCCCGCTCTGATATGACCATTTGAACTGACCCACATCTAATATCCTCACTATGACCAGGCACCCCTCTAATACCCCCTATGAACTGACACCATCCAATATCCTCACTATGAACAGACACCCCTCTAATACCCCCCATACATAGACCCC
This sequence comes from Heterodontus francisci, assembly GCF_036365525.1. Lineage (NCBI taxonomy): Eukaryota > Metazoa > Chordata > Chondrichthyes > Heterodontiformes > Heterodontidae > Heterodontus > Heterodontus francisci. The sequence continues at coordinate 246,610 of NW_027140450.1, read as the reverse complement.
CATCCAATATCCTCAATATGACCAGACAGCCCTCTAATACCCCCATGAAAAGATGCCCCTCTAATATCCGCACTCTGACCAGACACCCCTTTAATACCCCCCATGAACTGACCACCATCTAATATCCTCATTCTGACCAGAAACCCCTCTAATTCCTCCCATGCATAGACCCCCATTTAATATCTTCACCATGACCAGACACACCTCTAATACCCCCATGAATAGACCCCCATCTAATATCCTCACCATGACCAGACACCCCTCTAATACCCCCATGAATAGATCCCCATCTAATATCCGCACTATGAGTGGACACTCCTCTAATACCCCACATGCACTGATCCTCATTTAATATTCTCACTATGACCAAACACCCTTCTAATACCGCCCATGGAAAGACCCCCATCTAACATGCTAAATATGACCAGACACCCCTGTAATACCCCAAGAATAGACCCCCATCTAATATCCTCACCATGACCAGACTCCCCTCTAATATCCCCCATGCACTGATCCCCATTTGATATCCTCACTACGACCAGACACTCCTCTAATACCCCCCATGAATAGACCCCCATCTAATATCCTCACTGTGACCAGACACCCCTCTAATACCCCCCATGAACTGATTCCCGTCGAAATTCATCACTATGACCACAACCCCTCATTTCCCCCCATGAATACACCCCCATCATATTAACACGCACACTGGAACAGGTTTCCATCTAATTCAACGCCCCCCCACCCCGGAATAGACACCCATCTTATTATCTCCTGTTAGCAGACCTTATCCCATCTCACACCATCTGGGAACAGGCCCCAATCTAACTATTCTCCCCCCAAACACGCCCCCATCCAATTACACCCTTGTAAATAGGCTCCCGTGTAATTACCACAATCCCCCCACCCTCCCCGTGAACAGTCCCACATCTACCTCCCCATGAACAAACCGGAGAATTCCCCCACCCACCGAATATATTATACTTGGAGGATCCTCCCTCTCCCATTTTAAGTTGGACATTCCTCCCTCCTCCCATTTTGAACATAACTAATTCCCTCACTGGTTATCGCCCTCTGATTCTCCCCCTGACCCCACGTTAAACACCCCTCTTCAAAATACCCCTCTGCCCTGTAAAAGCCCCCTCTGCTATTTCCCACTCCTTATCATCTCACCTGTGAACGGACCCACTCCCTGTGTAAATCTCATCCCAGTGAACACCACACCCGCCCCACCCGCCTGTGTAATTCCAACCTTGAGCACTTTCCCGTGTGTTGCTCCATCTCCCAAGAAAGAGAGGCAGGGATTCAGAAACCAGTGAGAAAATCTAAGAGAAGAGAGCAGGAAAACCAAGAAGGGCAGAAAAAGAGAGAGAGAAAGATCGTGAAATACACAGAGCGAGCTGGAGTGGTAGAGAGAGAATGCAGCAGCGATGCAGATAGTGAGAAAGATCCCAGACAAAGAGAGATGCGAGAGACAGAAAGATGTCGAGGGGCAGAGATTCAAAGTAAGATGCACATTCAGAATAGAGTTGGGTGTCTCACGGAGGGGGGTGGGAGCTGCAGAGATAATCTTGCAATAAAGGAGTTGTGGAAATGAGAGCGAGGAATGGAGAGAGAGACAGATAAAGATGCAGAGAATCGCAGAAAGAGAATGAAAAGGGAAACGTGTGAGACTCTGGAGAGAGGCAGAGATGGAAAGGATGTTCAGAGATACAGAGATAGGGAATTAAAGATGTGAAGAAACAGAGCGAGGAACAAGGAGGGAAGAGGGAGAGAACAAGTTGTAGCAAGAGATGGAGAGAGGGAAATCTACAGGATTACATTGACAGTTCTGGAGCAGCTCTTTCCAAACAATTATCTTCAGAGCACCCTCAAGCCCCGTCCCTTGTGGTAAAAAGCCCCTTCCACCCCACGCTAAACTACTATAAATGCTGGAAATATGAAATAAAAACTCTGCTGGAAATACTGACCATTTCCAGCACTTTCTTTTTCTATCAGCCCTGAAAACACATCGTCTTCTTTCCAGTGTATAGAAATGAATTTGACAATAACACATATATATTTATTATTATTTTCCTCTCTGGTTAAACCTCTTGTCTGAGAATTCCACGTGGCCAAATGATTCTCCCTCTGTTTCATCAAAGCTGCAGCTTCTGAAAAGATTCTCCTTGGGAATAAGAGAAATAAAATTGATTCAAACAAAGCAAAGCATTTTTGAACATAAAACAAGCTCTCAATGACTCCCCATCTTACAAAGGCATCCCCGATACAGAGCAAGAGAATGGGAAGTGATTGGAGACACGGTTTTGGGAGCTGAGTACCTGCCCATTGTCCTGTTAATCCAAGTAACAAAGCCAGGTCTGAGCAGAGACATGACAAGGAGCTGCTTCCTGATGACCTGCAACTTTTCACTCCAAACCCCATTGTGAAGAACATTGCTGCAATTTACATACAGACATTTGCAGCAATCAGCTCCATTCTGTTCCCAGAAACTGTGAAATTTTCTCTTTAAACTGAGAAGACTGTGCCAACACATTATCACTGCCCCAGCATTTAATTTAACTCAAAATCAAGAAACCCTCGAGTGGGAGATGTGCTTTGAGGGCGGGGGGCTGGGGGGAATGTGGGGAGGAGGAGAGAGCTTCTCCACAGGGGCTGGGAGCTGGGCTGTGACTAAACACTGCAAATCCCCCGGAGCCTCTGTGTCTCATTCTGTGTTTACCCGTTTCTTTCCATCTCTCACTCTCTTTCTCTCTCCTTCCCTTTCTCTGTGTGTCTCGCTACATCTGTTTCTGCCTCATTACAAAAACACACAAACAACCCCATTCCATCTCCTGCAGAAGGATAGAGAGAGAAATACACATTACCATCCCTGAAAATCTGAGTTCAAATGGCCCCCTGGCATTTCATTTCACTGTCAAATTCAGCCCACAGCCTCAAACACCAGCATTGTTCGGGAATGATAACAAGCCTTTACAAACCTTCTCATTTCAGTTATTTAATTGCGGATTCACAGAAGCATTTGACAATCAATGATTTAATTTTTAAAGTGGTCACCACTGTAGCAATGTTGGAAATGATGCAGGCCATTTATGCACAGCATGATCCAACAAGCAGCTGTTTGATAACAGCCGGCTACCTCTCCTCTTCTGCTCTGAATCCCTCCATGTTTCGCTCACTCTTTGCGACTCTTTCCCACCTGTTCCTCGAATTCAGACAGAAAGATGGAGAGTGAGAGACAGGGAAATCCACTTTCAGAACACCACTCTCAAATTCAAATGGCTGCTGCACATTTCATTAAACCCTCAAATTCACGGCACTGCCCAAAACACCAGCATTGTTCGGGAATGATAACGGCTTCAAGCTCAGGACTTTAATTCCAGACCTTTGGGAGAGCTTTACACACAAAGAATTCACTTCTAAAATGCAATCACAGGAACAATGCAGGGAACTCTGTCGGCATGGTGCGCACAGCAAGATCCCACGGGGAGCTTTGATAGTCTGTATATAATCTATTTTTGGTGATGTTATTAAAATATAACAGTGTTGACCCCACTCACAGACTCTGCATTAAACCACGGCGGCAAGAACAGCCCCCAGTCAAGCTGATTAATAGGCAAGAACAAAATGGCACAGCAAGAGCCCAGGATTTTCCCTAAGTTACACAGACAATCTCTCAGCAACATCCAAATGCAGACAAATCACAGTTATAAACCAGAGGCTAAAAGGATTGAGACAGCAACCTCCACCTTTGTATGTGTGTGTGTGTGTCTGTGTGTGTGTCTGCATTTCTCTCCCCGTCTCTGAGTATCTCTCTCCCTTTCTCTGAATCTCTCTCTGTTTCTATCTCATTCGGCCCCCTCTCTCGTGCTCTCAGTCCAGATCTCTGTTTTCTTCCCTCTTTCTCATATGTAACCTTGATTGAAATGAGCTATGAAATATTTACGTCTCACCATTTAAAACAACAACAATTCACATTGTTGTGCATGTTTTTAGCGACTAAAGATTTAAATCGAGAGACAGAGGGAAAGAAAGCTGGATAGAGACAGAAAGAAAAATCTAAACTCAGAACATCAGTAAAATGAATTGAATTGAATCAGGAGCATTTGACACTATATTAATTGAGTGTTAAAGTGCTTGTCACTATTGCAAAGTTGGAAACAGTGCAGGCCATTTGTGCACAGCAGATCCCACAGGAGCAGTGTGATAGTGTACAGATAATCTGTTTATTGATATTTGCTGAGGGATCCCAGAGAGAAGAAAATTCCTACAGTTTGAAAATCTCAAACGCCCCTCTCCCTGTCTTTCTCCTGCTCCCCCCACACCATCCACATCCGTTCCTGTTTCTGTCGATCTCCAATTTAATCTGGATTGAAACGTCCTCTGAAGTGTTTCTGTCACCGTTTAAAATAACCACACGTCAAATTGTGGCACCTATTGATTAATGGTTAAAATAGAGAAAGTGCGGGGGAGAGAAAAGCAGAGGAAGATGGAGAGAAAACACAGAGAAATCCATACTCAGACCCTCAGGAAGCTTGAATTTCAAAGTGTCCTCATTCTTGTCATGCAGGAAATGCTGCAGGGCTTTTTATGCACATCAAGATCCCACAAGTAGCAATGCGATAACGGACAAAAATCCCCTCCGTCAGAAAGGGCAAAACTCCCTCTTTAAATTCCATCCGGGAACCTTTTATTTTTCAAAATTACGGTCCCAGGAATGATTTATGGAAATCAGACCTTTGTGGAAGGGTGTGACTGAGAAGATTGACTCCAGAGGCTGAGAGCTGGGCAGTAACTACATCCTGGAGAGCTCCAGATCCTGCATCTCTTAAACCCGAAAGGCCCCCAGACTCCACCACAATCCCCGACACCCCCCCAAGCCTTCCCCTCAGCCCATCAGAGAGGAACATTACTGCAGTTTGATACCAGAATAATGCAGCAGATGGCGATGGTGAGAGGGGGACAGTAACAGCAGTGAGAAAGGGACACCAACAGCTGGAGATGGTGAGAGGGGGACAGTAACTGCAGTGAGACAGGGACACCAGAAGATGGAGATGGTGAGAGGGGGCATTAACTGAAGTGAGGCAGGGACACCATCAGATGGAGATGGTTAGAGTTGGGACAGTAGCTGCAGTGAGACAGGGACACCAGCAGATGGAGATGGTTAGAGTTGGGACAGGAGCTGCAGTGAGGCAGGGACACCAGCAGATGGAGATGGTGAGGGGCCAGTAACTGCAGTGAGACAGGGAAACCAGCAGATGGAGATGGTGAGCGGGGGACTGTAACTGCAGTGAGACAGGGACACCAGCGGCTGGAGATAGTGAGAGGGGGACAGTAACTGCAGTGAGACAGGGACACCAGCAGCCGGAGATGATGAGAGGGGGACAGTAACTGCTGTGAGAAAGGGACAAAAACAGCTGGAGATGGTGAGAGGGGGACAGTAACTGCAGAGAGACAGGGACACCAGAAGATGGACACGGTGAGAGGGGGCATCAACTGAAGTGAGACAGAGACACCAGCAGATGGAGATGGTTAGAGTTGGGACAGTAGCTGCAGTGAGCCAAGGACACCAGCAGATGGAGATGGTTAGAGTTGGGAAAGCAGCTGCAGTGAGACAGGGACACCAGCAGATGGAGATGGTGAGAGGGGGCTGTAAATGCAGTGAGACAGGGACACCAGTAGATGGAAATGGTGAGAAGGGGCAGTAACCGAAGTGAGACAGGGACAGCAGCACATGGAGATGCTGAGCGGGGGACAGTAACTGCAGTGAGACAGGGACACCAGCAGATGGAGATGGTGAGGGGAACAGAAACTGCAGTGAGACAGACACACCAGCAGATGGAGATGGTGAGATTGCGGCAGTAATAGCAGTGAGACATGGACACCAGCAGAAGGAGATGGTGAGATCGGGGCAGCAACTGCAGTGGAACAGCGACACCAGCAGATAGCGATGGTGAGAGGGAGGCAGTAACTGCAGTGATGCAGAGAAACCAGCAGATGGAGATGGTGAGATCGGGGCAGTAACTGCCGTGAGGCAGGGGCACCAGAAGTTGGAGATGCTCAGAGTGGTCAGTAATTGCACTGAGGCAGGGAACCAGCATATGGGGAGGGCGAGAGTGGGCAGTAACTGCAGCGAGGCAGCGAGATCAGCAGATGGCGATGATGAGAGGAGGCAGGATCTGCAGTGAGACACTGCACTCCTGTGGGGAGTGTAGTGAATGGAATATGAAAAGGGATTTAGTTCCAGTGTTTTTCTCTTTCTATGATTACACTAATTTAACAATGAGATTGAAAGGGTGTTTCACCCCCTTCTTCAGCTCCTCTCTGAATTTACTCTGTGTCACAGTGTAAATACATGTGTTGGCGCAGGAACAGAGAATCTGCAGCATCTCTGATGTCTTATCTGTGATGTAGGCAGAGTCAGTGTAGGAGGAATAATAATGAATGTGTGCAATTCGCCTCTTAATGATACACACAATCTGGGTCACCCATAACAATATAAAACTGCCGGATATACTGAAGAGTAAAATAATTGATTTTCTCCGATTCTCCATCTCTGGGTCTTTGTGATGCTCTCCATTGGTGTGACCCCAGAATCTGCTGCGGACTTTACTGGAGAATAAAATCCGTCTGACCGTCAGAACATTGAGCAGCAAAATCAGAAAGCTGGGACACAAGGCGTTAAAATATAATAAAACAATTCAAATGTGACCCATGTGGGGGAAGTGAAGAAGCTCGGTTTATAATCAATACCCATGGGAACATTATCAATAAAGTATTTTGGTTTATATACAAAGTAAACTGGGGCATTCAGTAAACAGCCCAGCACACTCACTGTTCCGACAACCACTGCCGCTGTTTTCTCGGTGCTGTATTGTGTTTTCAGCTTCTCACAGCAAATGGCCACAAATCGATCTAAGGTGAAAGTGACTGTGAGGCAGACAGAAATAAATGTGACTGTTGAGCGCAGAAAGTTAATGAGAGAACAGACAGGAGTAATGTCCAGGAATGAATCTGGGAAATAAATTAAAACAATCCAGTTTAATATGGGATCAATGATATCGAGCAGGAGATCAGACACTGCCATTCCCACCAGGTAGACAGTGATACATCTGGAGAGACCGCACTTTCCTCGGGACAGGATCACAATCGCCACCAAGTTAACTGGAAGAGAGAGAAAAGGAAGCAGAGAAATTACTGATCAGACCTGGAGACAATGCTGCAGTTTGACAGGATCTGGCTGAAATTTCCAGTTTTGTTGCTGCATCTCACAGTGAAAACTGATTCATTGACCTGGGCAGTGCTTTGTCACAGTGAAATGTTTGAAACACAATTATTAATAATGAATTAGGAAATTGATACAAAAAGTGAATAAAGTCAACACCAGATCTACCGGAAGTAATGAGTGAGGATGCAGTGCCAGTGGGGAAATGAGAAGAGGTTTTACAGAGATGGAATCCAATGGATTAAATGGGGATTTGTCTCCAGACTGTTGATCCAGAAGGTTTGGAGACAGCGGAATGTGCCGATTGTTTGTTGCTGTGGGTTCAGAGAACCGACAGAGGCTGGTACAACATGGGAAAAGACTGAGAGTTGCTGCAGTAAGTTTGAGGGTTAGGATTTATTTGGAAGAGGAAGCTGGAGGATGAGACAGTGAGCGAGATTGGGAGTGGGAGAAGGAAAAGGAGATGTTGGAGCTGGAGGGGAGACAGGAGCAGATGGTTTGTGCAGGCACTTAAATTTCAATTTAAATATATGTCTGATATCAACCTCACACTTTATTGCATGCAGCAGTCACAGAGATTTTAAAGTGCAGTATTTAAATAATGATTTACCAATCGTGAACACCTGATTGTATAATGGTTGTTGAGTCAGGAAATTTCTGCAAAACATGATAATTACCAGACAGAAATAAACACAGAGGATCAATTCCAACAGTATAATGAACACAATCTGACAGCAAACAACTTCAACTCACAGTTTCTCTCACTAACTGTTCTGGATATTTTAGCACTTTATGATAGTGAATTATTCACACTGCTGCTTCTTTCTCTTTACTTCTAATTATCACATTCCCTCGCTTTCATTCTCCCTGCTCCGTTTCTCCTTCCCTATGTCTCCGATGTGCTCACACCCTGCAATCTGTCACTTCAAGCCGTTTTTCATATGCGATTTATTCCAAACATTCTGTGCCTGCGTTCTGTTCACCAACCCCGTGTTCATTGACTCTATTCTCAGAGTCAGTTTGTTCAATGGTGAAACTTGTGTGAATAATTTAATGTGTCTACAGAACACCCAAGTCTCCACCTGTTCACCTACATTCTTCACTTCATCCAACAATACATGGATTAAACAGGATTTAAAGCTTCTTCCACGCAAACTTCACAATCATTGAAATTCATTCTCCTGGATTTATAAAGGACACCGTTAGAATGTGGGATTGTTTAATTAATAAAACACAAACATCAGCGCTGCAGCTGATAATCTACAGATAAATGGAAAGGCTTTTGTGATTCCAACTGATAGAGTGTAAACCAATAAAACATCAGATCAATGCATCCTCTTTTACAATGTATTCCAGTGACAGTGAAGGCTCCACAGTGAAGCAGAGAAGGAGATGTGAAAGTGGCAGCAACAAACTCAGTTCAGTAGCCAGACATATGAAGCAACTTCAGACACACACAGAATGAAATAATATTTTATGACAGTGATAACGAATAAATACATTGAAATCCCAGTTAAACTGTACCATATTAATGGGCATGGAGGATATTGTTCTGTTCCCTTGTAACACTGAGACTGTGAGTTGTCTCATTATCAATCAGTGAAAAAACAATCATAAAAGTATTCCAGGACCAGTTAGTTGCACATCTTGAAACTATGAAAATCTCCTGATGATCTGATTCTTGATCCTAACCGAGACATCTGATTCAAATACATTCAATACACACAATAATCCAGCAACAATGCCAGGGTTACTTAAACCAATACAATTGAATACAGCTCCTGCAAGATGGAAAGAGTAAACAATGAGGAGATTCCATCAGTAAATTGCTGGAAACACACACTGTGAAATAATACTGAGTGCCGCAGCACAGTTAATATCGATTTACACCATAAACAGCTGAGATACTGGCTTACCAGGAACTCCAATTACTGCAAGTACAGGATAATAAATGCCTTCTATCTGATAGATTACTGGATATCCCATTTCTGTGAGAAATTGAGGCTTCTGTTAGCCTGGAACCCATAGCTCCAGCAGGCACTCTGAGCTGATCCATTTCAATGAGTCCTGATTTATACAGGGGATAACTCTCCACTGACACGGTTATACCCCTGATCATTGCTATTAGTTACACTCACCTGAACAAACACATTACATCAGCAGCTTTGACTCTGTTGTAAATAATGTGACAGATAAAACACAATAATTTCAATGGTAATGATATTTTCTTAGTAAGACCTCTCTCGGGACTGAATCTGAAATCTGTACTGAAACTGGACAGATGATACAATTATGAGTGGAGTCATTTACATTTCGCATATTATTATATTGACCTTGTTCACTCCTGGCATTTCTATTTTAAATGTAACCAGCTGTCTGCAGTGTGCACTGAATCCAGGGACAAAAACAATCCCGTCTTAGTCTGTTTGCACCTTTTCCCAGTTAAACTGTGAACTTTGAGTCTCTGATTCGGGACCACTTTCAGGGTTACAGTCTAGAAACTACTGTGGGTGATATTAGGGGACAGACACTGTACACGTCCATTGGGAGGCAGTCATGGAGTGACAATATTACTGGGCAAGAAATCCAGAGGTCAAACCCAAGGGCCTGGGGACAGGGGCTCAAATCGTACCATGGCAGCTGCTGTAATTTAAAACCAATCAATTAACAAAAGTCTGTAATTGAAAGCTGGTTTCTGTAATGGTGCCATGACACTATCGCAGATTGCTGCAAAACCTCATTTGACTCGCTAATTCCTTTCAGGTATGGAAATCTGCCATCCTTACCTGGTCTGGCCTACATGTGACTGCTGACCCAGAGCAATGTGGCTGTCTCTTAACGGCTCTCTGAAACGGCCCAGCAAGTTGTCAAGGACAACAATGGCTGACCTTGTCAGCGGAGCTCACATCACATGAAAGAATAAAAGAGAATCTTCTCTCCACTATTTCACTGCAGATATTTCCCTGTTTATTCTATAGTGGTTAATGCTTGCAGTAAAATTACAACTGCACCAACTCCTGACTCCTTTCCTCCAGTTCACTGCTAACTGGACCCCCAAATTCCACCTTCCTCACGATCAACTGCTCCAATTGCCTGCGTCAATATCCAACCCTCACCAAGTTCATCTCACCCAACAGCTTCAGCCAAACTGACCTGCATTGGCTCCCAGTCCTCTAAATATTTAAATTCATAATTCTAAACATTGGGTTAAAATTCTTCCACGTCCTCACCACTCCTCATCTCCAGCCACTCCTCTGAGCCTGCGGCCATCCCATCTGTGATCTCCACATACCTCTGACATTGGTGTTTTTCAGTGGGACTGTCCCTGCCTGGTTCCAATATTACTGATCTGATTGGAACCAGAGCATCTCCAGCAATGGCCTCTCTTCCCACACCAGTACTGTTACCTCTGGAGTCCTGGAACTTTCTATTCTTGTTCCATCCTCTTCCTCATCTACACACTGCCCGCTGGCCACATCATTTACAGATATGGGGTCAGCTTCCAAATGTGTGCTGACAAGACCCATCTCCAGCTCTCTCAACCCTCCACTGCCTCTGTGTTATCAGACTGTAAAAGTCTGTTTCCCATGAGCTGCAATTTCCTCCAATAAAACGCTGAGCAAAGCGTCCACCTTTGGTTCCACCACAAACTCCACTCCCTTGTCATTGATTCCATCACCATTCCTGGCTGTTGTATCAGACTAAACATGATGTTGTGTAAAATATGCTCCCTACTCATCCCTGACCTGAGCTTCTGACCTGATGTTGTCTCCATCAGAAATGACATCTCCTTCCACCTCTGTAACATCCTCGGCCTCTGTCCCTGCCTCAGCGTATCAGGCACTGAAGAGGCTCAATCGCACGTCTGTGTAAGATTATTAGGTTACGAAATACTACTAACTAGATTACTAATTGTTAAAAATTGCGAATCTACCTATTATATCTCACAATTGACATTTATTGAAAACTAAAATTTAGCTTCATTCGAAGCCTTTAATGCAGTATGGTAAAGTGGGGAAACTGATGAAATAGTGCGCAGTTTAGGAAAGATGTCAAGGGAGAGGGATTCTGGGAGATTATGTCAAGTTTTAAATTGCTTATTTGCAGCAAAAGGGTGACACATTGAGAGCAGACAGTGAAAACAGCCTGTGTAGATTTGTCTCGTATTGGGATAAAAAAAAAACTCAAAATGTAAAAGCATTGCAATAAAGTAGTCAACACAAAGGGATACTAATTGCACAAATTCAAAAGGTTAGCAACCATCACAAAATTATTCTTGGTTCGTTCAGAAAGGCATCCTTTAATACAAGACTAATCACTGATTGGGAGAGGGGAGGGTTAACTGGAAAGCTGCCATGATAAAAGGAGTCATGTCTTTGATATTGTATGGCAGAGAATTTTCGAACAACAATGAGACAAGAGAGAGAGACCGACCAATAATCTGAATGACAAAAACTGAAAGGGAAAGAATTCTGCGCTCTGCTGTCCAATCTCTAATATGGGGACTAGGAGTAGGGGTCACTGTTTAAAAATAAGCCAGAGATATTTTTTTCTCAGAGGGTCGTGAGTCTTTGGAATTGTCTTCCTCAATTCGTAATCTGGTGGAAGCAGAGTCTTTGAATATTTTTAAGGCAGAGATAGATAGATTCTTGACAAGCAAGGGGATCGAAGGTTATTGGGGGCAGGTGGAAACCTGGAGTAATCTGTTTAGCCATGAATTTATTGAATGGCAGAGCAGGCTCGAAGGGCTGAATGGCCTAATACTGCCCCTAATTCGCATGTTTGTATATAGTATCTGTGTTCGAATGTTAATTACTGCCTGAGTTTGTCACTGTGGTTAATCTGAAAACTGAACAAACTTGTCTTTCCTTTCATCTCTCAATAAAGTCGATTTACAACATGCTTTGTGCTGTCAAGTCTGTTGCCACCTTGGAAGAGGGTATAAACCACCCCTATCTTATTGATTTTTACATTATGACACCCCAGATGGGACTTGGCACTATGTGAATGCTTTTTGAGAGGAAAGAAGGATCTGGCGTTTGTGAGACTGCTCAAGTCGCATCTTGGGAGGAAAAACCATTTTGGCGAATGTAGAGAAATTAACGGTCACAACAGTGATCAAAGGCATTTTTTTGAAAATATATAAAGAGAATAAATGAATTCATGCTGTTAAAGGTGTTAAAGGAGCCTTCGAGGACAAATGCAAGGTAGTTATAAACTTCATTCAAGATATGGTAGGGCAGAAGAAATCTTTCAATTGAGATTTTTTTCAACGACGTTATATAAAGTGATGCATCTGAGAATGTTTTGCTCCGCCCCCTGTGGGGCAAGCAAATAAATTGCAACTGTATTATTCATTTACTTCACCGCACAATATCTGCATTGCTGAGAGTAAAATTTATATATTGAATATTATTAAACTTTCAAATTCTAAACTGACAAATAAAATTTGTCAAATTAATTCATTCGGCTTTGGGGCTGAGCTAGAAGGGCTCTTTGTGTTTTTTTTAAACAGGTGACAACAGTTTCCAGGGTCACATGAGAACTGATAGCACAGCAAGTGATCCAGCAGCTTTAAAAATTACAGAAGTTATCTGCTTACATCAAAAGTCGCATAATTGTCACAATTTTGTTTAAAGGCTTTGCTTTCTCAAAAGCTTTAACTATTTTTCATCTTCTGTGACAAAGTGATTGAGAAGGAGAGATAGTTTCAAGCATTTCTGTCATTAATTTAAAACTCCATGCAATAATAACACCGAGCCTGGGCATAAGAAATAGGAATTCATCAGCAAAATTAAATTGATATGAGTACTTCTTTCAAGCAATCAAAGGAGAATTCATTTGAAGGACAAGGAGATCCATGAAAACCTGGTGATTTATGGGCCTGTATTCCCTGGAGTAGGGGCGGTGGAGTGGCGCCGTGTTTAGCACCGCAGCTTCAGAGCTCCTGCGACCTCGGTTCAGTTCTGGTTACTACCTATGTGGAGTTTGCAAGTTTTCCCTGTGACCGTGTGGGTTTCCGCTACGTGGTCTGGTTTCCTCCCACTGCCAAAGAATTGTAGGTTGACAGGTAAATTGGCCATTGTAAATTATCCCTAGTGTAGGGAAGTGGTAGGAGAATGGTGGGTATGTGGTAGGTAACATGGGGTTAATGTAGGATGAGTATAAATGGGTGGTTGCTGGCTGGCACAGACTCGGTGGGCCGAAGGGCCTGTTTCAGTGCTGTATCTCTAAATATATTCATTTGAAGCACAAGGAGCTCCACAAAAACCAGGTGATTTACAGAGAAGGAGAGGGAGAGGAGTGGATTTAAAAAGCACCAAAACCTGGTGAATAAGAGGAGGAGCAGCGGGAGAGGAGTGGATTTAAAATGCCCCAAAACCTGATGAATAAGAGATGAGCAGCGGGAGAGGAGTGGTTCTAAAATGTATTAACACCTATTGAATAAGTGAGGAGCAGCGGGAGAGGAGTGGATTTAAAAAGCACCGAAACCTGGTGAATAAGATGAGCAGAAGGAGAGGAGTGGATTTAAAAAGCACCAAAACCTGGCGAATAAGAGAGCAGCAGTGGGAGAGGAGTCGATTTGAAATGCCCCAAAACCTGATGAATAAGAGATGAGCAGAGGGAGAGGAGTGGATTGAAAAAGCAGCAAAAACCCGGTGAATAAGAGAGGAGCAGTGGGAGAGGAGTGGATGTAAACATCACCAAAACCTGGCAAATAAGAGAGGATCAGTGGGAGAGGAGTGGAATTAAACATCAACAAAATCTGGCGAATACGGGAGGAGCAGTGGAGGAGCAGTGGATTTAAAGCACCAACACCTTGGGAATAAGAGAGGAGAAGAGGGAGAGGAGTGGATATAAAAAGCACGAACACCTGGTGAATAAGAGGAGCAGCGGAAGAGGAGTGGATTTAAAATGCACCAACACCTGGAGAATACGAGAGGAGCAGCTGGAGAGGAGTGGAAATAAAAAGCACTAAAACCCGGTGAATTAGAGAGAAATAGGACCTCTAGGGTTGTAACCTCTGGATTACTCCCTGTGTCACGAGCCAGTGAGGCTAGAAATAGGAAGATAGTGCAGCTAAACACGTGGCTGAGCAGCTGGTGTAGAAGGGAGGGTTACAGATATCTGGACCATTGGGCTCTCTTCAGGGAAAGATGGGACCTGTACAAGGAGGACGGGTGGCATCCAAACTGGAGGGGCACTAATATCCTGGCTTCAAGGTTTGCTAGCGTCACTAGGGAGGGGTTAAACTAGTGTGGCAGGTGGTTGGGAACCAGAGCAGTAGGACAGCTAGTGAAATAAATGAGGAGGACTTGGTAAATAAGGCCAGTAGGACAAAGAGGAAGAGCAGGCAGGGCGATGTTGCTGAGCATAGCGGGACTCGTTTTCGGAAGTGCATTTGTTTCAATGCGAGAAGAATAACAGGTAAGGCAGATGAACTTCGAGCTTGGATTAGTACTTGAAAATATGATGTTGTTGCTATTACAGAGACTTGGTTGAGGGAAGGGCAGGATTGGCAGATAAATGTTCCAGGCTTTAGAAGCTTCAGGCGGGATAGAGGGGGATGTAAAAGGGGTGGGGGAGTTGCATTACCGGTTAAGGAGAATATCACAGCTGTACTGCGGGAGGACACGTCAGAGGGGTCATGCAGCGAGGCAATATGGGTGGAACTCAGGAATAGGAAGGGTGCAGTCACGATGTTGGGGGTTCACTGCAGGCCTCCCATCATCCAGCGGGAGGTAGAGGAGCAGATATGTAGACAGATTTTGGAAAGATGTAAAGGTAACAGGGTTGTGGTGGTGGGTGATTTTAACTTCCCCTATATTGACTGGGACTCACTTAGTGCTAGGGGCTTGGATGGGGCAGAATTTGTGAGGAGCATCCAGTTGGGCTTCTTGAAACAGTATGTAGATAGTCCAACGAGGGATGGGGCCATTCTGGATCTGGTAATGGGGAATGAGCCCGGCCAGGTGGTCGAAGCTTCAGTGGGGGAGCATTTTGGGAGCAGAGACCATAATTCCATAAGTTTTAAGGTACTTGTGGATAAGGATAAGAGTAGTCCTCCGGTGAAGGTGCTAAATTGGAGGAAGGCTAATTATAACAATATTAGGCAGGAACTGAAGAATTTAGATTGGGGGCGGCTGTTTGAGGGTAAATCAACATCTGACATGTGGGAGTCTTTCAAATGTCAGCTGATTGGAAGCCAGGACCAGCATGTTCCTGTGAGGAAGAAAGACATGTTTGGCAAGTTTCGGGAAGCTTGGATAACACGGGATATTGTGAGCCTACTCAAAAAGTTAAAGGAAGCATTCGGAAGCGCTGGAAGGCTAGGAACAGATGAAGCACTTGAGGAATATCAAGACAGTAGGAAGGAACTTAAGCAAGGAGTTAGGAGGGCGAAAAGGGGTCATGAAAAGTCATTGGCAAACAGGATTAAGGAGAATCCCAAGGCTTTTTATACATGTTCTTTGGGCCTCCTTATCTCGAGAGACAATGGATAAGCGCCTGGAGGTGGTCAGTGGTTTGTGTAGCAGGGCCTGGAGTGGCTATAAATGCCAATTCCAGAGTGACAGGCTCTTCCACAGGTGCTGCAGAGAAATTTGTTTGTCTGGGCTGTTACACAGTTAGCTCTCCCCTTGCCCTTCTGTCTTTTTTCCTGCCAACTACTAAGTCTCTTCGTCTCGCCACATTTTAGCCCCGTCTTTATGGCTGCCCGCCAGCTCTGGCGAACGCTGGCAACTGACTCCCACGACTTGTGATTAATGTCACAGGATTTCATGTCGCATTTGCAGACGTCTTGAAAGCGAATACATTGACGGCCGGTGGGTCTGATACCAGTGGCGAGCTCGCTGTACAATGTGTCTTTGGGGATCCTGCCATCTTCCATGCGGCTCACATGGCCAAGCCATCTCATGCGCCGCTGACTCAGTAGTGTGTACAAGCTGGGGATGTTGGCCGCCTCGAGGACTTCTGTGTTGGAGATACGGTCCTGCCACCTGATGCCAAGTATTCTCCGGAGGCAGCGAAGATGGAATGAATTGAGACATCGCTCTTGGCTGACATAACTTGTCCAGGCCTCGCTGCCACAGAGCAAGGTACTGAGGACACAGGCCTGATACACTAGGACTTTTGTGTTCCGTGTCAGTGCGCCATTTTCCCACACTCTCTTGGCCAGTCTGGACATAGCAGTGGAAGCCTTTCCCATGCGCTTGTTGATTTCTGCATCGAGAGACTGGTGATAGTTGAGCCTGGGTAGGTGAACTCTTGAACCACTTCCAGAGCGTGGTCGCCAATATTGATGGATGGAGCATTTCTGACATCCTGACCCATGATGTTTGTTTTCTTGAGGCTGATGGTTAGGCCAAATTCATTTCAGGCAGCCGAAAACCTGTCGATGAGACTCTGCAGGCACTCTTCAGTGTGAGATGTTAAAGCAGCATCGTCAGTAAAGAGGGGTTCCCTGATGAGGACTTTCCGTACTTTGGACTTCGCTCTTAGACGGGCAAGGTTGAACAACCTGCCACCTGATCTTGGATGGAGGAAATTTCCTTCTTCAGAGGACTTGAATGCATGTGAAAGCAGCAGGGAGAAGGAAATCCCACAAAGTGCGTGTAACAGTGAGACTGAAACATTTCAGGGTACTATTCAACCATGAAGGATTCCGAGAAAAGTCAGGATCAGTATTGAAAGAGAATGAGAGAGAGTGAAATGGGGAGAGAGAGAGAGAGAGAGAGAGAGAGAGATTGTCAGCTCCTGGATGTGTAAGGCCTCTCTGTTCCTGCACCCATTTTAACATTGTACCATTTAGTTTAGATTGCCTCTCCCACAGTCTTCCTTCCAAAATCCATCACTTCACATTTCTCAGCATTGAAGTTAACCTGCCCTGTGTCTGTCCAATGACAGGTTGGAAAGTAAACTGTCAGGAGGACAAAAAGAATCTGCAAAGACATTTCCATAGGTTAAGTGAGTGGACAAACATTTGGCAGATGGAGTAGAATGTGTCAGGAAGAATAAATAGCAGTATATTATTGAAATGCAGAGAGACGTCAGAACTCTACGGGACAGAGGGATCTGGGGGTCCTGCAGCATCGTCAGCAAAGAGGAGTTCCCTGATGAGGACTTTCCGTACTTTGAACTTCCCTCTTAGACGGGCAAGGTTGAACAACCTGCCCCCTGATCTTGTGTGGAGGAAAATTCCTTCTTCAGAGGATTTGAATGCATGTGAAAGCAGCAGGGAGAAGAAAATCCCAAAAAGTGTGGGTGCGAGAACAAAGCCCCCAATGCTTTTTATACATATATCAAGAGCAAGAGGGGAACCAGGGAATGTGTTGGCCCACTCAAGGACAGAGATGGGAATCTATGTGTGGAGCCAGAGG
This sequence comes from Heterodontus francisci, assembly GCF_036365525.1. Classification (NCBI taxonomy): domain Eukaryota; kingdom Metazoa; phylum Chordata; class Chondrichthyes; order Heterodontiformes; family Heterodontidae; genus Heterodontus; species Heterodontus francisci. Next base: position 229,006 of record NW_027140450.1, on the reverse strand, counting down.
AAATGGGAGAGGTGCTAAATGAGTACTTTGCATCTGTATTCACCAAGGAGAAGGAATTGGTGGATGATGAGCCGAGGGAAGGGAGTGCAGATAATTTCAGTCATCTCATTATCTAAATGGAGGAGGTGTTGGGTGTCTTGCAAAGCATTAAGGTAGATAAGTCCCCAGCGCCTGATGGGATCTACCCCAGAATACTGAGGGAGGGAAGGGAAGAAATTGCTGGGGCCTTGACAGAAATCTTTGCATCCTCATTGGCTACAGATGAGGTCCCAGAGGACTGGAAAATAGCCAATGTTGTCCCTTTGTTTAAGAAGGGTGGAAGGATAATCCAGGAAATTATAGGCCGGTGAGTCTTACGTCAGTGGTCGGGAAATTATTAGAGAGGATTCTACGCGACAGGATTTACTCCCATTTGGAAACAAACAAATAATTAGCGAGAGACAGCATGGTTTTGTAAAGGGGATGTCGTGTCTTATTAATTTGAGTTTTCTGAGGAAGTGACGAAGATGATTGATAAGGGAAGGGCGGTGGATGTTGTCTATATGGACTTTAGTAAAGCCTTTGACCATGTCCGGCATGACAAACTGGTGGAAAAGGTGAAGGTACATAGGATCAGAGGTGAGCTGGCAAGATGGATGCAGGACTCGCTCATGCAAGACACAGGGTAACAGTGGATGGGTGTTTTTCAGAATGGAGGGATATGACTAGTGGTGTTCTGCAGGAATCAGTGCTGGGACCTTTGCTGTTTGTAGTATACATAAATGATTTGTAGGAAAATATAGCTGCTCTGATTAGTAAGTTTGCAGACGACACAAAGGTTGGTGGACTTGTGGATAATGATGAGGATTGTCAGAGGATACAGCAGGATATAGATCGGTTGGAGACTTGGGCAGAGAAATGGCAGATGGAATTTAATCTGGACAAATGTGAGGTAATGAATTTTGGAAGGTCTAATGCAGGTGGGAGGTATACAGCAAATTGCAGTACCCTTAGGAGTATTGACAGGCAGAGAGATCTGGGCGTACAGGTCCACAGGTCACTGAAAGTGGCAACGCAGGTGGATAAGGTAGTCAAGAAGGCATACGGCATGCTTGCCTTCATCAGTCGGGGCATTGAGTAATAAAATTGGCAAGTCATGTTGCAGCTGTACAGAACCTTAGTTAGGCCACACTAAGAATATTGCGTGCAATTCTGGTCGCCACACTACCAGAAGGACGTGGAGGCTTTGGAGAGGGTACAGTGGCGCAGTGGTTAGCACCGCAGCCTCACAGCTCCAGGGACCCGGGTTCGATTCCGGGTACTGCCTGTGTGGAGTTTGCAAGTTCTCCCTGTGTCTGCGTGGGTTTTCTCCGGGTGCTCCGGTTTCCTCCCACAAGCCAAAAGACTTGCAGGTTGATAGGTAAATTGGCCATTATAAATTGTCACTAGTATAGGTAGGTGGTAGGGAAATATAGGGACTGGTGGGGATGTTTGGTAGGAATATGGGATTAGTGTAGGATTAGTATAAATGGGTGGTTGATGGTGGGCCGAAGGGCCTGTTTCAGTGCTGTATCTCTAATCATAATCATAATCAGAAGAGGTTTACCAGGATGATGCCTGGTCTGGAGGGCATTATCTATGAGGAGAGGTTGGAAAAACTCGGATTGTTTTCACTGGAACAACGGAGGTGGAGGGGCGACATGATAGAGGTTTACAAAGTTATGAGTGACATGGACAGAGTGGATAGTCAGAAGCTTTTTTCCAGGGTGGAAGAGTCAGTTACTAGGGGACATAGGTTTAAGGTGCGAGGGGCAAAATTTAAAGGGGATGTGCGAGGCATGTTTTTTACACAGAGGGTGGTGAGTGCCTGGAACTTGCTGCCAGGGGCGGTGGTGGAAGCAGATATGATAGCGACGTTTCAGAGTCATCTTGATAAATATATGAATAGGAAGGGAATAGAGAGATATGGGCCCCAGAAGTGCAGAGGGTGTTAGTTTCAGCAGGCATCAAGATCAGCGCAGGCTTGGAGGGCCGAATCGCTTGTTCCTGTGATGTACTGTTCTTTGCTCTTTGTTCTTTGTTCTTTGAATCGGAAACCATTTCTCCCACACCAATCTTTGAGCCACGTATTTCCCTCTCTAATCTTATCTACCCTATACCAATTTGCACGTGGCTCAGGTAGTAATCCGGAGATTATTCGCTTTGTTGTTCTACGTTTTTATTTTCGACTCGAGCTGCTCATAGTCCCACAGCAGAACCTATTTCCTAGTGCTACCTACTTCATTGGTACCTACGTGGACCACGACAACTGGATCATTTCCCACCCACTCCAAGTTCCTCTCTAATCCTGAAGGGATGTCCTTAACCGTGGCACCAGGTAGGCAACACAGCCTTCTGGACTCTCTATCTTTGCAACAGATAGCAGTATCTATTCCAGTAGTTATGCTCTCCCTTATTACAACTACATTTCCTCTGTTCTACCCCAATTTCAATGATGCTCTGAACCATGGTACTGTGGTGAGTTCGCTCATCCTCCCTGCAGTCTGTGCCCTTGTCCACGCTGGGAGCAAGAACCTCGTACCTGTTGGATAAGGGCACTGACTAAGGCTCTTCCGAAGCAAAATTCTGGATCCCATACCTGCGTCACTCGCAGCCACACCCTCCAGTCCCTGACCACAGTCCAAATTTGATGTAAGTAATCTAACAACTGTGACTGCCTCCTGAAACACAGTGTCCAGGTAACTCTCCCCCTACCTGATGTGTCGCAGTGTCCGGAGCTCAGACTCCAGCTCATCAACTCTGAGCCGAAGGTCCTTGAGTAGCCAACACTTGCTGTAGAATGGTCACCGTAGATCACACAGACGTCCAACTCCCATATACTACAGATACAACACATCACCTACACAGCCATCTCTATTCTATTTAATTAATTAATTTGGATCTCAGTATTTTAAAATAAAGAATTATTTATGTGTACTCTTAACCAGTAATGACGACTCCAGATTTACTCACTTGGCTAAAACAAAAAAAAACACAAAAAGAGACACGGAAGAAAGAAATGTCCACCAATCACTTACCAGCTCTCCTGTGATATCACACTTTAATTTCTGCTGGTCAAGTAGGTCCACTGGACAGAACAGAGCGATTTCACCACCGTCACTGCTTCTGGTATCGGGCCTCGGCTCATTTATCTCCTGGCTCCTCTCACCTGTTCCCACTTTCACCACCTCGGCGGCTGGTTCTTAAAATGTGTCCCCTTGTTCTCGTCAGGTATGTTGGCCTTCAGTACAAGGGGTTTTGAGTACAGGAGCAAAGAAGTCTTGCTGCAATTGTATAGAGCCTTGATGAGAGAGGGAGAGGGAGAGCCTTGATGAGAGAGAGAGAGAAAGCGAGATAGAGAGAGAATTTGTGAAATGGCTCTTCACAAATAGCTACACCAGATCCAACATAAACTCATAGAACATAGAACATCGAACAATACAGCACAGTGCGGGTCCTTTGGCCCACGATGTTGTGCCGAACCTTTAACCAACTCTAAGATCAAACTAACTACCTACCCTTCATTCTACTATCATTCATGTACCAATCCAAGAGTCGCTTAAATGTCCCTAATGTATCTGCATCTACTCCCACCCCTGGAAGTGCATTCCAGGCACTCACCACTCTCTGTGTAAAGAACCTACCTCTGACATCTCTCCGAAACCTTTCTCCAATCACTTTAAAATTATGCACCCTGATGATAGCCCTTTCCCACCTGGGAAAAAGTCTCTGGCAATCCACATTATCTATGCCTCTCATCATCTTGTACCCCTCTATCAAGTCACCTCTCATCCTTCTTCGCTCCAATGAGAAAAGCACTAGCTCCCTCAACCTTTCTTTGTATGACATGCCCTCCAGTCCAGTCAGCATCCTGGTAAATCTCCTCTGCACCCTCCCTAAATCTTCCACATCCTTCCGAGAAACTCAGTTGTGACATTCCAATAAATTCCCTTTTTGAAAATTCCCCATTGAATCTGCTTCCACTGCCCTCTCAGGCAGCCTGTTCCGGATCACAACAACTCACTGTGTGAAAAAACATTTCTCCTCATCTCCCTCTCTGGTTTTTTTTTTTACCGATTATCTCAAATCTGTGTCACTCTGGTTACTGACTCGCCTGCCACTGCTAACAGTTTCTCCTTATTTACTCCATCGAAAACCATCGTCATTGTGAACATCTTGATTAAATCTTCCTCTTAACCGTCTTTGCTCGAAGGAGAACTATCCCAGTTGCTCCAGTCTCTCCTCTTTAACTGAAGTCCCACGTCCCTGGGACAATTCTCGTCAATCTCCTCTGAACTCTTCAAAAGTCTTCATGTCCTTTGCAAAGTGCGGTGCCCCCACAACTGGACACAATACTCCAGTTGAGGCCGACCCAGTGTTTGACAAAAGTTTTTGTATTCTATGCCCCTACTTATAAATCCCTGCATCCCGTATGCTCTATTAACCAGTTTCTCAACCTGTTCTGCCACCTTCAATGGTTGGTGTACATATACCCCCAGGTCCCTCTGCTTCTGCTCCCGTTTGGTATTGTAACCTTTATTGTACATTGTCTCTCCTCATTGTTCCAACCAAAACGCATCACTTCACATTTCTCTGCATTCAACTTCATTCGTCATCTGCCTGCCCATTTCACAGGTTAGCTGTATAAAATGTGCATAGCAAGATTCCACTAAGTTACTCTATCTGGTGAGATATTTGGAAAATTCTACGAGAGCATTTCTTGAAATTTTGCTGGTGTGGAATAAATTACAAGAATACATTGGTAAATATTAAGATAGATTTATACCAACATGTCTCATTAAACACCCAAAGCATTGTCAATCTTTCACTCATCAATTTAATTCACAGTTTGCAGAGATAGACATGAACAAGAGGAGGCCATTCTGCCCCTCCTCGAGCCTGTTACAGAGGAACAGGAGTAGGCCATTCAGCTCCCGAGCCTGCTCCACCATACAGTAAGATCATGGCTGATATGATTGTGGCCTTAACTCTACATTCTTGTCTGACCGCCAGAACCCTCGACTCCCTTGTTGATTAAAAATCCCATTCACCTCAGCCTGGAAGATGTTCGATGACACAGCCTCCACTGCTCTCTGGGGAATAGAATTCCACAGACGAACTTCCCTCTGAGGGAAAACATTTCCCCTCATCTCCATTTTAAAAGTGAGACCACTAATTCTTAAACTGTGTCCGCTTGTTCGAGTCAGGTATGTTGGCCTTCGTCGCAAGGGGTTTTGAGTACAAGAGTAAATAAGTCTTGCTGCAATTGTATAGAGCCTTGGTCGAGAGAAAGTAAGGCAGAGAGAGAGAGAGAGAGAAAGAGGGGGACAGAGAGAGAAAGAATGTGTGAAATGCCTCACCACAATACAGAAACACCAGTTGCAACATAAACTCAGTTGTGACATTCCACTAAATTCACTTTTTAAAATATCCTATTAAATCTGCTCTGCTGCCCTTTCAGGAAGCGCATTCCAGATCACAACAACTCAATATTTCTGCTCATTCTTCCTGTCTGGTTCTTTTACCGATTATCTTAAATCTGTGTCCCTCTGGTTACTGACTCTCCTGACACTGGAAACAGTTTCTCCTTATTTACTCCGACAAAACTCATCGTCATTGCGAACATCGTGATTAAATCTCCCTCGTAACCTTCTCTGCTCTAAGGAGAACAATCCCAGTTTCTCCAGTCTCTCCACATTAACTGAGGTCCCTCATCACTGGGACCATTCCAGTCAATCTCCTCTGAACTCTTCGAAAGTCTTCATCTCCTTTGCAAAGTGCGGTGCCATCACAACTGGACATGGCACTCCAGTTGAGGCCGAATCAGTGTTTTATCAAGGTTGAACATGACTTCCTTGTTTTTCTACACTTTGCCCCCACAGTGGGCACAATTACCTAAACATGGAGTGTGAGAGTGTGAGGGACACAGTGTGAACAATTACTGGAACATGGAGCGTGAGAGTGAGGGACACAGTGTTTATAGTTACTGGAACATGGAGAGTGAAAGTGTGAGGGACACAGTGTGTACAATTACTAGAACATGGAGAGCAAAAGTGTGAGGGACACAGTGTGTACAATTACTGTAACATGGAGAGTGAGAGCATGTGGGACACAATGTGTACAATTACAACAACATGGAGAGTGAAAGTGTGAGGGACATAATGTGTACAATTACTCGAACATAGAGAGTGAAAATGTGAGGGACACAGGGTGTACAATTACTAGAACATGGAGAGTGAAAGTGTGAGGGACACAGGGCGTACAATTACTCGAACATGGAGACTGAGTGTGTGAGGGACACAGTGTGTACAATTACTTGAACTTGGAGAGTGAAAGTGTGTGAGGGACACAGCATGTACAGTTACTCGAACATGCAGAGTGAGCATGTAAGGGCCACAGTGTGTACAATTACTGAAACATGCAGAGTAACAATGTGAGGGACACAGTGTGTACAATTACTGGAACATGGAGTGTGAGTGTGTGAGGGACACAGTGTGTACAATTACTGGAACATGGAGTGTGAGAGTGAGGGACACTGCGTGTACAATTACTGGAACATGGCGTGTGAGAGTGTGAGGGACACTGTGTACAATTGCTGGAACATGGAGAGTGAGTGTGTGAGGGACACAGTGTGTACAATTACTGGAACATGGAGTGTGAGTGTGAAGGACACAGTGTGTACAGTTACTGGAACATGGAGAGTGAGTGTGTGAGGGACACAGTGTGTACAATTACTAGAACATGAGAAGCCGAATCTTTGTGACACCTTGTGCAGAATTGCCGAATTGCTGTTTCCACGAAGTTGTGAAATTTTTGTCAGTGTCTTTCCTGCTGTGTTGCATTTCAGCATTCGGTGTTTGCACAATTCTCGGCACAGATAGCTGCCACTTGCCCCGTGGCTGTCCAGCATCTATTATAATTTGCTGAGTTATCAGGAAGGATGTTTCAATGTGTATGTAAACTCACTTCGGGAGCTAGGAAACCATGGAGTGATTTCACTGCTGCTGTTCACATTGAAATCTCAGAACATCTACAACATCGCACTCAGGATGAACAAGATTATCTTGTTTGATTAGACAGAATTCTCTGGTCAAGGGAATGAGTTTATTGTCAGTGTGCCTGACCTTGATTCTGCCTCCTTCTCCTCCCTAAAAGTGGAGAGGAAACACTGGGTCGCTTATGCCGGCACAAACTACCCCAGAGAGTTCACTGTTTATGGTGCAGGAGTTCATGCAAATCTTGGTGAAATGGATGAAAAGATTCAATCATTGCGCCTGATGAAGGTAAATTTACTGGACCCAGAAATCGATTTATACAAAGACATCAATTTTCAAGGTGACAGCTGAAACCATTAGCGACCTGAGTGTTATTGGGTTTAATAATCGGACCACATCCCATGTGGTGAAGGCAGATCTGTGGGTTCTGTACCAGGAGGTGAATTTTAATGGGGCGCACAAGCTCCTCTTTCTGGGTGAATACTGGCCTGATTACAGCACTTTTGGAGGAGCATAACAAGCTGTCTTGTGTCAGAGACTTACAGAACAGTGATCACAAAGTGTGACAATTCAGTTGGAGAAGAGTTGGAGCAGGTCGCTGCCCAGGATGATCCGCTCTGAATGCTTCGAGCCCTCTGCTGATAGACTGTCCTCCCCTTTACTAAACTTACTGTCTGCAAGATACATAGTCTGCACCGAACATCTTTCACAAAATACTGAAGCAGCTCCGCGCAAACTGATTCCAAAATCTGTGTCAGTCTTTAAAGCTCCACATTTTCTGTTCCTTGGTGCAGGTTGGAATTGTAACTTTTCTTTTGCTCAGTCAGTTCATAGCCAATCAAATAAAATTCAAATGCTGCAAAGTCATCACCAATATTTCCGTATGGGTTTCTCTGTCATTATTTGAAATATTTGTCATTTAAAACAACAGGAAATGTTTGCAAGTATACCTTTAGATTTTTGCAGTGACACAGCGCATTTTCAATAACCAGGTACAGGTGAGAGTCGAAGATGGAGAATTAAATCCCTGGAAATTCAGGGAAGGTGACTCTCTGAGCTGTTTCGACACATTCCTGAGACATTGTCTCACAAGACTGGTCTCACAAAACTGATTCTGCTTCTAAATTTGAAAACGTTTCAGAGCTGCAGTCTCTACAATTATATTCAAACTACCTCCGACAGAACCGAGCAGAAGGCTGAAATGGAGACTGTTTCCACAGGAGCACAGGAAGCTGAGAGATGATTTAATAAAGCTTTTTAAAACAGCAAGGACTTTTCTCAGTGAATAGAGAAAGATTGGGTTCGTGAGTTCGTGATAAGGGGTCATCAATATTAAATTTTCTTCATGAATGAAGAGGGATATTGGGAGCATTATCCACACCACCTTCACTAATTTATAATTTTTATTCATGGGATGTGAGCATCACTGGCAAGGCCAGCTTTTGTTACCCAACCCGAATTACCCTTGATAACTGAGTGGAGATTTCAAATGGCATTTAACAATCAACCACATTACTGTTTGTCTGGAGTCACATGTAGGCCAGGCAAGGTAAGGACGGCTGATTTCCTTCCCTAAAGGACATTAGTGAACCAGACGGGGTATTTACAACAACCAATGATAGTTTTGTAACACCATCACTGAGACTAGCTTTCAATTCCTTATTTTTATTAATTAATTAAATTGAAATTCCACTCGCTGTCGTGGTAGGAATTGAACCGGTGTCCCCAGGGTATCCCTTCCCTTCTTCGACTTCTCTGTCTTCATCTCTGGGGATAGGTTGTCTACTAATATCCATTATAAACCCAAGGACTCCCACAGCTACCACGACTACATTTCTTCACACCCTACCTCCTGTAAGGACTCCATTCCCTTCTCCCAGTTTCTCCATCTCCGATGCATCTGCTTTGATGATGGTACCTTCCATGACGGTGCTTCTGGTATGACCTCCTTTTTCCTCAACCGAGGATTCCCCCCACTGTTGTTGACAGGGCCCTCAACCGTGTCCGGCCCATTTCCCGTACCTCTGCCCTCAACCCTTCCCCTCCCTCCCAGAACCGTGACAGGGTTCCCCTTATCCTCACTTTCCACCCCATCAGCCTCCATGTCCAAAGGATCATCCTCCGCCATTTCTGCCACCTCCAGCGTGATGCCACTACCAAACGCAACTTCCCCACTCTTCCCCTGACAGAATTCCGAAGGGATCATTCCCTCCACTAAACCCTGGTCCACTCCTCCATTACCCCCACCACCTCGGCCCCTTCTCACGACACATTCTCCTGCAATCGCAGGAGATGTAATACGAGCCCATTTACCTCCTCTCTCGTCACTATCCCAGGCCCCAAACACTTCTTTCAGGTGACGCAGCGATTTACTTGTACTTCTTTCAAAGTAGTATACTGTATTCGCTGCTCACAATGTGGTCTCCTCTACATTGGGGAGACCAAGCGCAGACTGGGTGATCGTTTTGCGGAACACCTGCTCTCGGTCCGCAAGCAGGACCCTGAGCTTCCGGTTGCTTGCCATTTCAACACTCACCCACCTGCTCTCATGCTCACATCTCTGTCCTGGGATTGCTGCAGTGTTCCAGTGAACATCAACACAAGCTCGAGGAACAGCATCTCATCTACCGATTAGGCACACTACAGCCTGCCGGACTGAACATTGAGATCAATAATTTCAGAGCATGACACCCCCCGTTTTACTTTTATTTTTAGTTATTTTATCTTCCTTTTTGTTACATTCTTTTTTACATTTTTTACAACCTTTTGTTTGCATTTATTTCATTTCATCTTAGTTTGTTCAGTTTGCTTACCCACTGTTTTTTTCATGTTTGCACTTGCTGCTGTTCAATATTCAGTCCAGTAACACCTATTCTGTACCAATGCTTTGTCTTTCAACACGCCATTAACGTATTGTTTGCCTTTGCTCCATGACCTTTTGGTCAGCTATGTGGCCTTGTCCAATCTACCCCCTCTCCTTTGCTATCTCTTGCCCCACCCCACCTCACTTGCTTATAACCTGTGACATTTTAAATATTTGTCAGTTCCGAAGAAGGGTCACTGACCCGAAACATTAACTCTGCTTCTTTTTCCACAGATGCTGCCAGACCTGCTGAGTGGTTCCAGCATTTCTTGTTTTTATTTCAGATTTCCAGCATCTGCAGTATTTTGCTTTTATTTATCCCCAGGGTATCAGCTTGGAAATCTGGATTACTAGTTCAGTGACATTACCACTCTGCCACCGTCTCACCTCCAACAGTAAGTGTGAGGAGCTCATGAACTTCCTCACTAAGGTTCAGACCATGTGATCAGCTTCCCCTGCTGCTTCCCTCCCTTCCCCTCGCCCACCGAGATAAACTCCCCTAAGACACCCCACCCTCCTCCCCGTCCTGGACCTGAACTTGTATCCTTCTCTAGCTTCTCTCCTATCTGCCCTTGTGATCTTTCTCAGCTCATCTTGTACAGTAGGCCCACCTCCTGCTCTCTCACCCCCAATTCCCACTAAACTGCTCACCACCCAACTTCTCCAACTGGTCCCCATGTGAGCAGGGGTCGGCAAAGTGTCCGTACACGGACTCCAGTGTCAGTGGTAAAAGTGTTGAGGTCTGGGACTGTTAATTTCAGAGATGAGAAATTTCCCATTGGCTTCTGCTTTCCCACCAGAGCGGCTTCAAAAAAGAATGCACCTGTCAGTTTCACAGCTGAATTGGAATTTCTAAGTTCAGATCATTATCTAATTCTCATTAACACTCCTTCCCAAATTCACAGCTAAGAGCAGGAACAGCAGCTTCCAAACTCTGGACGGATTCGGGGCTTTGTGGCAGGTTCTGAATTTTTTGAAAGCCCTCTGGAAAAACATGAATCAGTCCGAAGTTTAGAAACTGCTGCTCCTCCTCTCAGCATCAGTCAGAGAGAGAGGAGGGTGCAAATAGAGAGAGGGGGACAGTGAAGAGAGAGAGGGGGCAGAGAGGGAGGAGAGAATGAGGGGGAGAGAGTGAGGGAGAGACAGAGAGAGAGGGGGTGCAACGAGAAAAGAGGGGACAGTGAGAGAGTGAGAGAGGCGAACAGAAAGATAGGGACAGAGAGAGGGGGGAAGGCGAGAGAGGGGAAGCAGTGAAAAAGAGGGACAGAGAGATAGAGTGGCTGAGACAGAGGATGGCAGAGGGAGAGTTGTCAGATTGGGAGGAGGAAAGAGACAAACACAGAGAAAGAGAGGGGGACACAGCCAGAGAGGGACAGAGAGAGGGGAGGGAAACAGGAGAAGGGGTAAAGATAAAGAGGGAGCAGGGTGATGGGGAGGCGCAGAGTGACAGAGGGGCAGAGAGAGGGGGACAGAGACGGAGGTGACAGAAAAGGGAATGATACGGGGCATGACACAAAGTGAGGGGACAACACAGAGAGGGGGTGCAACAGAGAAGGGGGAACAGAGAGAGGGTTAACAGATTGGGAGAGGGAGAGAGACAGACATAGAGAAAGAGAGGGGGCACCAGAAAATGGGGATGGTGAGAGGAGGGAAGTAACTGCAGTGAGACAGTGATATCTGCAGAGGGAGATACTGAGCTATTGCTGATAGGAGATTCTGTGTTGCTCAGAGTTTGAAAGTTTCCACAAGTTTGAGCAATTTCCTTTACATAAACTTGAGATGTTTAATCAAATAATTTCAATACAATTTGTGTTAAAAGGCTATTTTATGCAATGTAAACACTTGTAGCATTAAACTGTTCCCTGCTTGGCCAATAATTCTGAGTGACGAAAGATAATGCATAAATAAAACAACTTTCTCAAATAAAACTCACAACAATCATTTACAAATAAAAACTCTCTGAATAAGTTGTGTTGAGTTCTTCATCACAAAAGTTATGACATATCTCTCTCTCTCTCTCACTTCTCTTTCTGTGCTGATATCCAATTGTCTTTTGAAAGTTAATATTGAATCTGCTTTCAGAAACCTGTCAGACAGTGAATTCCAGAACATAACAACTCCCTGCCTATTCGTTTTTCTCCTCTGCGAGTGTAAACAGTCTCTCCTCATGACTCCAAACTGAGGGGAAGTTTTTGAATGCAATTTATTTCTCCAGGACAGCAGCTGCAGAGGAACTGGAACCTCCTGAATGTGGACAAGCGATGATCAAAAATCCCTCTGAATCCCTGGAGAGAAGAGGAAAGATACAGTCAAGAAGTAAAGGAAAACAAGTGACATTTTATTGCTGCAGCAAAAACTCTTTGTCAGAATGTGGAGGTCTTTATCGTTAAGCTTTATATAAACTGAAGGTGAAAAGTGAAAGATCTTGAATACAATCTGTGTTAAATCGCCTTTATCAACCCTTGTAACATTAAAGTAGTAAATGTTAAGAAACTATTTTTGCCAATGGTTACACTGACCAACACAAGCAAATGGACCACTGGGTGGAGCACGACCTGGAAATGGACTCCAGGGAAAACGTAGTCACTGAGACCACACTCAATGCAGCCCAGTCTCTGCCAGTCATGGATGAGATAGACAAACAGCCAACAAAATCGGAACACAGTGATGCCATTGATTCTCTAGCCAGTGGAAAAGCCCTTGGGAAGGACGGCATTACACCTGAAATAATCAAGAGTGCCAGGCTTGAATAAAGAACAAAGAAAATTACAGCACAGGAACAGGCCCTTCAGCCATCCAAGCCTGCGCCAATCCAGATCCTCTATCGAAACATGTCGCCTATTTTCTAAGGGTCTGTATCTCTTTGCTGCCTGCCCATTCATGTATCTGTCTAGATACATCTTAAAAGATGTTATCGTGCCCGCGTCTACCACCTCCACCGGCAACATGTTCCAGGCACCCACCACCCTCTGCGTAAAAGACATTCCACGCATATCCCCCCTAAACATTTCCCCTCTCACTTTGAACTCGTGACCCCTAGTAATTGAATCCCCCACTCTGGGAAAAAGTTTCTTGCTATCCACCCTGTCTATACCTCTCATGATTTTGTACACTTCAATCAGATCCCCCCTCAACCTCCGTCTTTCTAATGAAAATAATCTTAATCTACTCAACCTCTCTTCATAGCTAGCGCCCTCCATACCAGGCAACATCCTGGTGAACCTCCTCTGCACCCTCTCCATATATACTTTCAGCTCTCGACGAACTGCATTGCCTGTGCTGGGATGAGGGAGCAGTACCACAGGACATACGCGATGCCAATATCATCACAAGGGTGACCGCAGTGACTGCAATAACTACTGTGGAATCTCTGTGATCAGCATAATGGGGAAAGTCTTTGCTCGAGTTGTTTTAACAGACTCCAGAAGCTGGCTGAGCTACTCTACCCTGAGGCCCAAGGCGGCTTTTGAGCACAGAGATCTACCATTGACATGCTGTTCTCCCTTTGCCAGCTGCAGGACAAATACCGTGAGCAACATATGCCCCTCTATGTTGCTTTCATAGATCTCACCAAAGCATTTGGCCTCGTCAGCAGACGTGGTTTCTTCAGACTACTAGCAAAGTTTGGTTGTCCACAGAAACTGATAAGTATAATCACCTCATTCCGTGACAATATGAAAGGCACAATTCAGCATAGCGTTGCCTCATCAGACCTCTTTCTTATCCTGAGTGGCGTGAAACAGGACTGTGTTCTCCCACCTACATTGTTTGGATCTGCTTCTCATTGCTGCTCTCACATGCATTTAAGTCTTCAGAAGAAGGGATTTTCCTCCACACAAGATCAGATGGCAGCTTGTGCAATCTTGCTCATCTCAGAGCGAAGACCAAAGCACAGAAGGGCTTCATCAGGGAACTCCGCATTGCTGACGATGCTGCATTAACATCCCACAGAGAAGAGTGTCTGCAGCAACTCATCGACAGGATTGCGGCTGCCTGCAACAAATTTGGCCTGTCCATCAGCCTCAAGAAAGCGAACATCATGGGACAGGAAGTCAGAAATGCCGCATCCATCAATATTGGCGACCACGCTCTGGAAGTGCTTCAAGAGTTCACCTACCTCGGCTCAACTATCATCAGTAACATGTCTCTCGATGCAGAAATCAACAAGCGCATGAGAAAGGCGTCTGCTGCTATATCCAGACTGGCCAAGAGAATGTGGGAAAATGGCCCACTGACAAAGAACACAAAAGTCCGAGTGCTTCAAGCCTGTGTCCTCAGTCCCTTGCTCTCCTACATTGAGGCCTGGATAACATATGTCAGCCAAGAGTGAAGTCTCAACTCATTCCATCTTAACTGCCTCCGGAAAATCTTTGGCATCAGGTTGCAGGACCGTACCTCCAATGCAGAAGTCCTCGAGGCTCCCAGCATCCCCAGCATATGCACCCTCATGAGCCAATGGCGATTGAGATAGCTTGGCCATGTGAACCGCATGGAAGATGGCAGGATCCCCATGGATGCATTGCTCAGAGAGCTCGTCACTGGTATCAGACCCACCGGCCGTCCATGTCTCCCCTTTAAAGACGTCTGCAACCGCGACATGAAGTCCTGTGATATTGATCACAAGTCATGGGAGTCATTTGTTCGCACTCACCAGATCTGATGGACAGACATAAAGGCGGGGCTAAAGAGTGGCGAGTGGAAGAGACTTAGCAGTTGGCAGGGAAAAAGTCAGAAACGCAAGGAGAGAGCCAACGGTGTAACAGCCCCGACAACCAATTTTATCTGCAGCACCTCTGGAAGAGTCTGTTCCTCCAGAATTGTCCTTTTTATCCACTCCAGGCGCTGCTTCACAAACCACTGACCACCTCCAGGCGTATACCCATTGTCTCTCGAGACATTGAGGCCAAAGAACAAAGAACAAAGAAAACTACTGCACAGGAACAGGCCCTTCGGCCCTCCAAGCCTACGCCGATCCAGATCCTCTATCTAAACCTGTCGCCTGTTTTCTAAGGGTCTGTATCTCTTTACTTCCTACCCATTCATGGATCTGTCTAGATACATCTTAAAAGACGCTATCGTGCCCGCATCTACCACCTCCGTGAAGAAGAAGATGATTCATTGACAAATATAACAGCAAATATGGGGCGGAATTGTTGTCTGAAAGGTCAGCAATTGTTAGCCTTCTCCTGGCTGCATCATTAACCTGGCTCTAGTTTCAGGCTATGTCACACAAGTGGAAGTGAAAATCCAAATGAAAACTGTTTGTTCCTCAACCTGCAGTCAAACAGGCCTCTCAAAAAAAAAACTCTTTTGCCAGAATTTCAGGGTCGTGCTTTTCAGAACTGCCTATAAACTGGAGGTTGAATAGTGAAAGACATTTAATGCAATTTGTGTTAAATGGCTTTTATCCAAACCGGCTGCTCCAGGTTTTAAATTGCAGTGTTTTTTCTGCTCTGTTAATAAGGTTTTTTGCGGAGGGAGAGAGACACAAACACACAGACAGATTTCTGGAATGATCCATTTGAACATTGGCTAGAATGTACCTGCCTCTCCCATTCCCTGTTAACACAGAGACTCACCTTGGACAGGCCCAGACCTGGGAGGGAGTGGCCAGCTTTCGACTGAATTATGTTTTATTGATCTGTCACATTAGATAGAGAGTAAAGCGCGCTCTGCACTGTCCCCTTAAACCTGAGGGTGCAATGTGCTGAGCTGATGATGTACAGATCACGATACCAATTAAGACTGCTTCATTAAACATTCCCAGGGCAGGTACAGACTGTCTTAACACTATCTTCCCAGCATTTCCAGGGCGGCCCTCGCATGCTTTTGGGGCAGAATATTTGCTTTTCAATTCTCTTGTACTGTGACGCCTCTAACGTTTCACAATCAGTGAATATAATGCGACAAGTGACTGGGATTGAATATGTTTAATTGAGCTGAGTGCGAGTTTGGAGAATCTATTAAATTATATTCTGTGACCTAAGAAATGTTCCTGGGGATTTGCGTAAAATTGTTGTTCTTAACTTACTGTAACTAATAAAAAGCAGAGATGTATTTTCCAACGGAGTAATATTAATTCCAGTCATTGAGCAGCATCATTAACCCTTTACAATCTAGCTATTTTTAAACGATTGTATATTTTAAACCAGGTATTGGACAGATGTAAATTAATACCCACACAAACAATTGAATATAATCATTTGAATGACTATTAGAAATAACAGCTGAAACCAATCTTTCAATCTGACAAGAGCAATGTGAAGTGGGAACTGATTTCTTTACAGATTTTGAATTATGTCCATGATCTGATGTAATCTTTTCATTCTGGGGGATAGATTTTAAATCCACTTCTCAGGATGAAGCTCAGGACTTACACATGGCCACTGATCCAATTAACAGGTTAGATCTGAAAACGTATTTGACATGGGAAATCAGACATTTCTATTGCTTTAACATCATGGTATCTTCCCAGGATCCTTGGAATAAGCTGAAACATGTTCGATACTCAGTATTTAATTAAAACCATAGTCAGTGCAGATAAATTTACTGAACTTGCTAACTCTCCCTCTATTGTACCACACTCCCTCTCATGGTCGTGGGAACATCAACATCTGCATGTGCCCCCCCCAAACCACACACCATCCTGACCTGGAACGAAATCGCTGTTCCTTCCCTGTCACTGGGTCAAGGTCCTGGAAATCCCTTCCTTAACAGCACTGTGAGTGTACCTACCCATCATGGACTGCAGTTCTCACCATCAACTTCTCAAGGGAAATTAGATATGGGCAATAATTGCAGGTCCAGCCAGCGGCGCTCACATCCAGTGAAAGAATAAAAATAATTCAGGTACACTGAAAGAGAGTTTTTTTTTCTGAGGCAGCGACGACATGCAACATGCACTAGTGTTGCACCAGGATGGTTAATGACAATACAAACGAGGGGGTTGATATACCTGGCTGGGTAGTAACTGTAAATTTAAGTCAGTGATATAACTGGAAGGGTAGTGGCAACACGTTTGATGAGTGTACTGCATCTGGATGATTAATAACAGTATAATAGCGATGCATCATACATCTGGCCAACCAGCAGCAGAAAAAGTGAGATCAGTGATATTGCTCGTTGGGTATTTACTGTAAAATCGAGATCACAGGAAAACCTGGTTGTATAGTTACAGCACAAGTGAGATCCGTCATATATCTTATGGGTATGTGCAGTTGAAGTGAGGTCAGTGATAATATCACTGGATGGGAGGTAACAGTACAAATGTGGCCAGTGATATGTATGGATGGGTATTTACAATACAACTGAGGCCAATGATACGTATGAATGGGTATTTGCATTATAAGTCAGGTTTGTGATCTATCAGGACTGATACTTACATAAAAGGTGAGGTTGGTGATACGTCCAGATTGGTATTTAGGTAAAAGTGAGGTTAGTGAAATATCAACATTTTATTTATAATACATTTGTAGCCAGTGATATATCTGGATGGTATTTATAATACATGTGAGGTCAATGATATATCTGGATGGCATTTACAAAGAACAAGGAAAATTACAGCACAGGAACAGGCCCTTCGGCCATCCAAGCCTACGCCAATCCAAATCATCTATCTAAACATGTCGCCTATTTTCTAAGGGTCTGTATCTCTTAACTTCCTGCCCATTCATGTATCTCTCTAGATATATCTTAAAAGACGCTATCGTGCCCGCGTCTACCACCTCCGCTGGTAATGTGTTCCATGCACCCACCACCCTCTGCATAAAGAACTTTCCACGCATATCCCCCCCTAAACTTTTCCCCTTTCACTTTGAACTCGTGTCCCCTTGCAATTGAATCCCCCACTTTGGGAAAAAGCTTCTTGCTATCCACCCTGTCTATACCTCTCATGATTTTGTACACCTCAATCAGGTCCCCCCTCAACCTCCGTCTTTCGAATGAAAATAATCCTAATCTACTCAACCTCTCTTACAATACAAGCTAGGTCAAAGATATATCTGGATGGTATTTACAGTAAATGTGAGGTCAATGATAAATCTGGATGGCATTTACAGTAACCTGTCTCGAGATGCAGAAATCAACAAGTGTATGGGAAAGGCTTCCACTGCGATGTCCAGACTGCCAAGAGAGTGTGGGAAAATGGCGCACTGACACGGAACACAAAAGTCCAAGTGCATCAAGCCTGTGTCCTCAGTGCCTTCCTCGATTGCAGCGAGGCCTGGACAACGTATGTCAGCCAAGAGCGGCGTCTCAATTCATTCTACCTTCTCTGCCTCCGGAGAATACTTGGCATCAAGTGGCAGGACCGTATCTCCAACACAGAAGTCCTCGAGGCGGCCAACACCCCCAGCTCATACACTTTACTGAGTCAGCGACCCTTGAGATGGCTTGGACATGTGAGCCGCATGGAAGATGGCAGGATCCCCAAAGACACATTGGACAGCGAGCTCGCCATTGGTATCAGATCCACCGGCCGTCCATGTCTCCGCTTCAAAGACGTCTGCAAACGCGCCATGAAGTCCTGTGACATTGATTACAAGTCGTGGGAGTCAGTTGCCAGCATTCGCCAGAGCAGGCGTGCAGTCATAAAGGCGGGGCTAAAGTGTGGCGAGTCGAACAGACTTAATAGTTGGCAGGAAACAAGACAAAAGCGCAAGGGGAGAGCCAACTGTGTAACAGCCACGACAAACAAATTTTTCTGCAGAACCTGTGGAAGAGCCTGTCACTCGAAAATTGGCCTTTCTCGCCACTCCAGGCGCTGCTCCACACACCAGAGACCCTCTCCAGGCGCTTACCCATTGTCTCACGAGATAAGGAGGGCAACGAAAAGGAAAAAGATTTACAGGAAATGTCAGGTCAATGATATATCTGGATGGTATTTTCAATACACGTGAGATCAATGACATATCTGCATGGTATTTACAGTAAATATGAGGCCAATTATATATCTGGATGGTATCGTGCTGATATTTACAATACAAGTGAGGTCAAAGATATATCTGGATGGTATTTACAATACAAGTGAGATCAATGATATATCTGTATGGTATTTGCAGTAAATGTGATGTCAATGATATATCTGGATGGTATTGACAATACAAGTGAGATCAATGATATATCTGGATGGAATTTCCAGTAAATGTGATGTCAATGATATATCTGGATGGTATTTACAATGCAAATGAGGTCAATGATATATCCGGATGGTATTTACAATACAAGTGAGGTCCAATGATATATCCGGATGGTATTTACAATACAACTGAGGTCAATGACATATCTGCATGGTATTTACAGTAAATATGAGGCCAATGATATATCTGGATGGGATTTACAGTAAATGTGATGTCAATGAAAGATCCGGATGGTATTTACAAGACAAGTGAGGTCAATGATATATCTGGATGGTATTTACGATACAGGTGAGGTCAATGATATAGCTGGATGATATTTACAGTAAATGTGAGGTCAATTATATATCTGGATGGTATTTACAGTAAATGTGATATCAATGATATATCTGGATGGTATCCACAATACAAGTGAGGTCAATGATATATCTGGATGGTATTTACAATAAATGTGATGTCAATGATATATCCGGATGGTATTGACAATACAAGTGAGGTCAATTATATATCCGGATGGTATTGACAATACAAGTGAGGTCAATGATATATCCGGATGGTATTTACGATACAAATGAGGTCAATGATATATCTGGATGTTATTTACAGTAAATGTGAGGTCAATGATATATCTGGATGGTATTTACAATACCAGTGAGGTCAATGATATATCTGGATGGTATTTACAATAAATGTGATGTCAATGATATATCCGAATGGTATTTACAACACAAGTGAGGTCAATGATATATCCGGATGGTATTTACGATACAAATGAGGTCAATGATATATCTGGATGTTATTTACAGTAAATGTGAGGTCAATTATATATCTGGATGGTATTTACAATACCAGTGAGGTCAATGATATATCTGGATGGTAGTTACAGTAAATGTGTGGTTAATGTTATATCTGGATGGTATTTACAATACAAGTGATGTCAATGGTATATCCGGATGGTATTTCCTAGGCAAGTGAGGTCAATGATACAGCTGGATGATATTTACGTTAAATGTGAGTCAATGATATATCCGGATGGTATTTACAATACAAGTGAGGTCAATTATATATCTGGATGGTATTTACAACACAAGTGAGGTCAATGAGAAATCTGGATGCTATTTACAGTAAATGTGAGGTCAATGACATATCTGGATTGTATTTACAATGCAATTGAGGTCAATGATATGTCTGGATGCTATTTACAATACAAGTGACGTCAAAGAAAGATCTGGATGGTACTTCCAATACAAGTGAGGTCAAAGATATATCTGGATTGTATTTGCGGTAAATGTGATATCAATGATATATCTGGATGGTATCTGCAATACAAGTGAGGTCAATGATATGTCTGGACGGTATTTACAATACAGGTGAGGTTAATGATAGATCTGGATGGTATTTACAGTAAATGTGATGTCAATGACATATCCGGATGGTATTTGCAATACAATTGAGGTCAATGATATATCCGGATAGTATTTACGATACATGTGAGGTCAATGATATATCTGGATGATATTTTCAGTAAATGTGAGGTCAATGATATATCTGGATGGTATTTACAGTAAATAAGATGTCAATGATATATCTGGATGGTATTTACAATAACAGTGAGGTCAAAGATATATCTGGATGTTAGTTACAGTAAATGTTTGGTTAATGATATATCTGGATGGTATTTACAATAGAAGTGAGGTCAATGATATATCCGGATGGTATTTACTATACAAGTGAAGTATCATCACCTCATTCCATGACAATATGAAAGGCACAATTCAACATGGTGGCTCCTCATCAGAGCCCTTTCCTATCCTGAGTGGTGTGAAACAGGGCTGTGTTCTCGCACCCACACTTTTTGGGATTTTCTTCTCCCTGCTGCTTTCACATGCGTTCAAATCCTCTGAAGAAGGAATTTTCCTCCACACAAGATCAGGGGGCAGGTTGTTCAACCTTGCCCGTCTAAGAGCGAAGTCCAAAGTACGGAAAGTCCTCATCAGAGAACTCCTCTTTGCTGACGATGCTGCTTTAACATCTCACACTGAAGAATGCCTGCAGAGTCTCATCGACAGGTTTGCGTCTGCCTGCAATGAATTTGGCCTAACCATCAGCCTCAAGAAAACGAACATCATGGGGCAGGATGTCAGAAATGCTCCATCCATCAATATTGGCGACCACGCTCTGGAAGTGGTTCAAGAGTTCACCTACCTAGGCTCAACTATCACCAGTAACCTGTCTCTAGATGCAGAAATCAACAAGCGCATGGGTAAGGCTTCCACTGCTATGTCCAGACTGGCCAAGAGAGTGTGGGAAAATGGCGCACTGACACGGAACACAAAAGTCCGAGTGTATCAGGCCTGTGTCCTCAGTACCTTGCTCTACGGCAGCGAGGCCTGGACAACGTATGCCAGCCAAGAGCGATGTCTCAATTCATTCCATCTTCGCTGCCTTCGGAGAATACTTGGCATCAGGTGGCAGGACTATATCTCCAACACAGAAGTCCTTGAAGCGGCCAACACCCCCAGCTTATACACACTACTGAGTCAGCGGCGCTTGAGATGGCTTGGCCATGTGAGCCGCATGGAAGATGGCAGGATCCCCAAAGACACATTGTACAGCGAGCTCGCCACTGGTATCAGACCCACCGGCCGTCCATGTCTCCGTTATAAAGACGTCTGCAAACGCGACATGAAATCGTGTGACATTGATCACAAGTCGTGGGAGTCAGTTGCCAGCATTCGCCAGAGCTGGCGGGCAGCCATAAAGACAGGGCTAAATTGTGGCGAGTCGAAGAGACTTAGTAGTTGGCAGGAAAAAAGACAGAGGCGCAAGGGGAGAGCCAACTGTGCAACAGCCCCAACAAACAAATTTCTCTGCAGCACCTGTGGAAGAGCCTGTCACTCCAGAATTGGCCTTTATAGCCACTCCAGGCGCTGCTTCACAAACCACTGACCACCTCCAGGCGCGTATCCATTGTCTCTCGAGATAAGGAGGCCCAAAAGAAAAGAAAGAAAAGAAGTCAATGATACAGCTGGATGATATTTACAGTAAATGTGAGGTCAATGATATATCCGGATGGTATTTACAATACAAGTGAGGTCAATAATACATCTGGATGGTATTTACAATACAAGTGAGGTCAATGATATATCTGGAGGGTATTTATAGTAAAAGTGAGGTCAATGATATACCTGGATGGCATTTACAATACAATTGAGGTCAATGATATATCTGGAGGATATTAACAGTAAATGAGGGGTCAATGATACAGCTGGATGGTATGTAAAGTAAATGTGAGGTCAATGATGTATCTGGTAGTTATTTACAAGACAAGTGAGGCCAAAGATTTATCGGGGTGGCATTTACAGTAAATGTGAGGTCAAAGATATAAATGGATGGTATTAACAATACAAGTGTGGTCAATGATATATCTGGATGGTATTTATAATACAATTGAGATCAATTATATATCTGGATGGTGTTTACAATACAAGTGAGGTCAATGATATATCTGGTTGGTAATTACAATACAAGTGAGGTCAGAGATGTATCTGGATGTTATTTAATGTAAATGTGTGGTCAATGATATATGTGGATGGTATTTACAATGCAAGTGAGGTCAATGATATCTATGGAAGGTATTTACAGTAAATGTGAGGTCAATGATATATCTGGATGGCATTTCAATTAAATGTGAGGTCAATGATATAGCTGGATGACATTTGCAGTAAATGTGAGGTCAATGAAATATCTGGATGGTATTTCCAATAAAAGTGAGGTCAATTATATATATGGATGGTATTTACAGTAAATGTGAGGTCAATTATATATCCGGATGCTATTTACAATACAAGTGAGGTCAATGATATAGCTGGATGGTATTTACAGTTCATGTGAGGTCAATGATATATCTGGATGGTATTTATAATAAAACTGAGGTCAATGATATTTCTGGATGGTATTTATTATACAAGTGAAGTCAGTGATATATCTTCATGGCATTTACAGTAGATGTGAGGTCAATGATATTTCTGGATGGTATTTACAATACAAGTGAGGTCAATGATATATCTTAATGATATTTACACTAAATCTGAGGTAAAAGATATAGCTGGATGGTACTTACAATACAAGTGAGGTCAATGATATATCTGAATATTATTTACAGTAAATGTGAGGTTAATGATATATCTGGATGGTATTTCCAATACAATTGAGGTCGATGATATATCTGGATGTTATTTACAGTAAATGTGATGTCAATGATATATCCAGATGGTATTTACAATACAGGTGAGGGCAATTACATATCTGGATGGTATTTACAACACAAGTGAGGTCAATGATATATCTGAATATTATTTACAGTAAATGTGAGGTCAATGATATACCTGGATGGTATTTCCAATACAAGTGAGGTCAATGATATATCTGGATGGTATTTGCAATACAAGTGAGGTCAATGATATATCTGTATGGTATTACCAGTAAATGTTAGGTCAATGATATATCCGGATGGTTTGGACAACACAAGTGTAGTCAATACTAGATCTGGATGGTACTTACAGTACAAGTGAGGTCAATGATATATGCGGATGATATTTACAATGCAAGTGAGGTCAATGATATACGTGGATGGTATTTAGAATGCCAGTGAGGTCAAAGATATAACTGGGTTATATTTACAGTAAATGTAAGGTCAATGATATATCCGGATGTTATTCTCAATAAAACTGAGATCAATGATATATCTGGATGGTATTTACTGTACAAGTGATGTCAATGATATATCTGGATGGTACTTACAGTAAATGTTAGGTCAAAAATATATCTGGATGGCATTTACAATAAAACTGAGATCTATGATATATCTGGATGGTATTTACAATAGAAGTGATGTCAATGTTATATCTGGATGGTATCTACAGTAAATGTGACCTAAATGATATATCTGGGAGGTATTAACAATACAATTGAGGTCAATGATACATCTGGATGGCATTTACAATACAAGTGAGGTCAATGATATATCTGGATGGTATTTACATTAAAAGTGATGTCAATGATATATCTGCATGGTACTTACAGTAAATGTGAGGTCAATGATATATCTCGATGGTATTTACAATGCAAGTGAGGTCAATGAAATATATGGATGGTATTTACAATACAAGTGAGGTCAATGATATATCTGCATGGTACTTGCAGTAAATGTGAGGTCAATGATATATCTGGATGGTATTTACAATACAAGTGAGTTCAATGGTATATCTGGATGATACTTACAGTAAATGTGAGGTCAATGATATATCTGGATGGTATTGACAGTAAATGTAAGGTCAATGATATATCGGAATGGTATTTACAATACAAGTGAGGTCAAAGATATATCTGGGTGGTATTTACAGTAAATATGATGTCAATGATATATCTGGATGGTATTTACAATCCTATTGAGGTCAATGACATATCTGGGTGGTATTTACAGTAAATGTGAGGTTAATGAAATATCTGAATGGTATTTACAATACAAGTGAGGTCAAAGATATATCTGGATGATCTTTACATTAACTG
The DNA here is from genome assembly GCF_036365525.1 of Heterodontus francisci. Taxonomy (NCBI): domain Eukaryota; kingdom Metazoa; phylum Chordata; class Chondrichthyes; order Heterodontiformes; family Heterodontidae; genus Heterodontus; species Heterodontus francisci. The sequence continues at coordinate 204,425 of NW_027140450.1, read as the reverse complement.
TGAGGTCAATGATATATCTGTTTGGTATTTACAATAAAAGTATGGTCAATGATATATCTGGATGGTATTTACATTACAAGTGAGGTCAATGACATATCTGCATGTTACGTACAGTAAATGTGAGGTCAATGATATATCTGGATGGTATTTACAATACAAGTGAGGTCAATGATATATCTGGATGGTATTTACAATACAAGTGACACCACTGAAATATCTGGATGGTATTTACATTAGAAGTGAAGTCAATGATATATCTGCATGGTACTTACAGTAAATGTGAGGTCAATGATATATCTGGATCGTATTTACAGCAAATGTGAAGTCAATGATATATCTGGATGGTGTTTACACTAGATGGGAGGCTGATTATATATCTGAATGATATTTACAATACAAGTGAGCTCAATGATATATCTTGCTGGTATTTACAATGCAAGTGACGTCAATTATATATCTGGATGGTATTTACAATAAATGTGAGGTCAATGATATATCCGGATGGTATTGACAATAAAAGTGAGGTTAATGATATATCTGGATGGTATTTACATTAAATGTGAGGTCAATGATATATCTGGATGGTATTTACGGTAAATGTGAGGTCAATGATCTTTCCGGATGTTATTTACAATAAAACTGAGATCAATGATATATCTGGATGGTATTTACTATAAAAGTCAGGTCAATTATATAGCTGGATGGTATTGACAGTAAAAGTGAGGTCAATGATATATCTGGATGGCATTTACAATAGAACTGAGGCCAATGATATTTCTGGGTGGTATTTACAATACAAGTGAGGTCAATGATATATCTGGATGGTATTTACAATAAAACTGAGATCAATGATATATCTGGATGGTATTTACAATACTAGTGAGGTCAATGACATAACTGGATGGTATTTACAGTAAATGCGATGTAAATGATATGTCTGGGAGGTATTTACAATACAAGTGAGGTCAATGATATATCTGGATGGTATTTACAGTAAATGTGAGGTTAATGATATATCTCGGTGGCATTTACGATACAAGTGAGGTCAATGATATATCTGGGTGGTATTTACAGTAAATGTGAGGTTAATGATATATCTCGGTGGCATTTACGATACAAGTGAGGTCAATGATATATCTGGATGGTATTTACAAGAAATGTGAGGTTAATGAAATATCTGAATGGTATTTACAATACAAGTGAGGTCAAAGATATATCTGGGTGGTATTTACAGTAAATATGAGGTAAATGATATATCTGGATGGTATTTACAGTACAAGTGAGTTCAATGGGATATCTGGATGATACTTACAGTAAATGTGAGGTCAATAATATATCTGGATGGTATTTACAATACTATTGAGGTCAATGACATATCTGGGTGGTATTTCCAGTTAATGTGAGGTTCCTGATATGTTCCGGTGGCATTTACAATACAAGTGAGGTCAATGATATATCTGGATGGTATTTACAGGAAATGTGAGGTTACTGAAGTATCTGAATGGTATTTACAATACACGTGAGGTCAAAGATATATCTGGATGATCTTTACATTAACTGTGAGGTCAATGATATATCTGTTTGGTATTTACGATAAAAGTATGGTCAATGATATATCTGGATGGTATTTACAGGAAATGTGAGGTCAATGATATATCTGGATGGTATTTACATTAAATGTGAGGTCCAAGATATATCTGGATGATCTTTACATTAACTGTGAGGTCAATGATATATCTCGGTGGCATTTACAATACAAGTGAGGTCAATGATATATCTGGATGGTATTTACAGGAAATGTGAGGTCAATGATATATCTGGATGGTATTTACATGAAATGTGAGGTCCATGATATATCTGGATGGTATTTACGGTAAATGTGAGTTCAATGATATATCCGGATGATATTTACAATAAAACTGAGATCAGTGATAGATCTGGATGGTATTTACTATACAAGTGAGGTCAAAGATAGATCTGGATGATATTTACATTAAATTTCAGGTCAATGATCTATCTGTTTGGTATTTACAATAAAAGTATGGTCAATGATATATCTGCATGGTATTTACATTACAAGTTAGGTCAATGATATATCTGCATGTTGCTTACAGTAAATGTGAGGTTAATGATCTATCTCGGTGGCATTTACGATACAAGTGAGGTCAATGATATATCTGGATGTTATTTACAATCCAAGTGAGTTCAATGGTTTTTCTGGATGATACTTACAGTCAATGTGAGGTGAATGATATATCTGGATGGTATTGACAGTAAATGTGAGGTCAATGATATATCCGAATGGTATTTACAATACAAGTGAGGTCAAATATATATCTGGGTGGTATTTACAGTAAATATGAGGTCAATGATATATCTGGATGGTATTTACAATACAAGTGAGGTCAATGACATATCTGGGTGGTATTTACAGTAAATGTGAGGTTCATGATATATCTCGGTGGCATTTACAATACTAGTGAGGTCAATGATATATCTGGATGGTATTTGCAGGAAATGTGAGGTTACTGAAATATCTGAATGGTATTTACAATACAAGTGAGGTCAAAGATATATCTGGATGATCTTTACATTAACTGTGAGGTCAATGATATATCTGTTTGGTATTTACAATAAAAGTATGGTCAATGATATATCTGGATGGTATTTCCAGGAAATGTGAGGTCAATGATATATCTGGATGGTATTTACATTAAATGTGAGGTCCAAGATATATCTGGATGATCTTTACATTAACTGTGAGGTCAATGATATATCTCGGTGGCATTTACAATACAAGTGAGGTCAATGATATATCTGGATGGTATTTGCAGGAAATGTGAGGTCAATGATATATCCGGATGATATTTACAATAAAACTGAGATCAGTGATATATCTGGATGGTATTTACTATACTAGTCAGGTCAATGATATAGCTGGATGGTATTGACAGTAAATGTGAGGTCAATAATATATCTGGATGGCATTTACAATAAAACTGAGATCAATGATATATCTGGATGGTATTTACAATACTAGTGAGGTCAATGACATATCTGGATGGTATTTGCAGGAAATGTGAGGTTACTGAAATATCTGAATGGTATTTACAATACAAGTGAGGTCAAAGATATATCTGGATGATCTTTACATTAACTGTGAGGTCAATGATATATCTGTTTGGTATTTACAATAAAAGTATGGTCAATGATATATCTGGATGGTATTTCCAGGAAATGTGAGGTCAATGATATATCTGGATGGTATTTACATTAAATGTGAGGTCCAAGATATATCTGGATGATCTTTACATTAACTGTGAGGTCAATGATATATCTCGGTGGCATTTACAATACAAGTGAGGTCAATGATATATCTGGATGGTATTTGCAGGAAATGTGAGGTCAATGATATATCCGGATGATATTTACAATTAAACTGAGATCAGTGATATATCTGGATGGTATTTACTATACAAGTCAGGTCAATGATATAGCTGGATGGTATTGACAGTAAATGTGAGGTCAATAATATATCTGGATGGCATTTACAATAAAACTGAGATCAATGATATATCTGGATGGTATTTACAATACTAGTGAGGTCAATGACATATCTGGGTGGTATTTACAGTAAATGTGAGGTCCATGATATATCTCGGTGGCATTTACAATACAAGTGAGGTCAATGATATATCTGGATGGTATTTACAGGAAATGTGAGGTTAATGAAATATCTGAATGGTATTTACAATACAAGTGAGGTCAAAGATATATCTGGATGATCTTTACATTAACTGTGAGGTCAATGATATATCTGTTTGGTATTTACAATGAAAGTATGGTCAATGATATATCTGGATTGTATTTACAGGAAATGTGAGGTCAATGATATATCTGAATGGTATTTACAATACAAGTGAGGTCAAAGATATATCTGCATGATCTTTACATTAACTGTGAGGTCAATGATATATCTGTTTGGTATTTACAATGAAAGTATGGTCAATGATATATCTGGATGGTATTTACAGGAAATGTGAGGTCAATGATATATCTGGATGGTATTTACATTAAATGTGAGGTCCAAGATATATCTGGATGATCTTTACATTAACTGTGAGGTCAATGATATATCTCGGTGGCATTTACAATACAAGTGAGGTCAATGATATATCTGGATGTTATTTGCGGGAAATGTGAGGTCAATGATATATCCGGATGATATTTACAATAAAACTGAGATCAGTGATATATCTGGATGGTATTTACTATGCAAGTCAGGTCAATGGTATTGCTGGATGGTATTTACAGTAAATGTGAGGTCAATGATATATCTGGATGGCATTTACAATAAAACTGAGATCAATGAAATATCTGGATGGTATTTACAATACTAGTGAGGTCAATGACATATCTGGGTGGTATTTACAGTAAATGTGAGGTCCATGATATATCTCGGTGGCATTTACAATACTAGTGAGGTCAATGATATATCTGGATGGTATTTACAGGAAATGTGAGGTTAATGAAATATCTGAATGGTATTTACAATACAAGTGAGGTCAAAGATATATCTGGATGATCTTTACATTAACTGTGAGGTCAATGATATATCTGTTTGGTATTTACAATGAAAGTATGGTCAATGATATATCTGGATTGTATTTACAGGAAATGTGAGGTCAATGATATATCTGAATGGTATTTACAATACAAGTGAGGTCAAAGATATATCTGCATGATCTTTACATTAACTGTGAGGTCAATGATATATCTGTTTGGTATTTACAATGAAAGTATGGTCAATGATATATCTGGATGGTATTTACAGGAAATGTGAGGTCAATGATATATCTGGATGGTATTTACATTAAATGTGAGGTCCAAGATATATCTGGATGATCTTTACATTAACTGTGAGGTCAATGGTATATCTCGGTGGCATTTACAATACAAGTGAGGTCAATGATATATCTGGATGTTATTTGCGGGAAATGTGAGGTCAATGATATATCCGGATGATATTTACAATAAAACTGAGATCAGTGATATATCTGGATGGTATTTACTATGCAAGTCAGGTCAATGGTATTGCTGGATGGTATTTACAGTAAATGTGAGGTCAATGATATATCTGTTTGGTATTTACAATAAAAGTATGGTCAATGATATATCTGGATGGTATTTACATTACAAGTGAGGTCAATGACATATCTGCATGTTACGTACAGTAAATGTGAGGTCAATGATATATCTGGATGGTATTTACAATACAAGTGAGGTCAATGATATATCTGGATGGTATTTACAATACAAGTGACACCACTGAAATATCTGGATGGTATTTACATTAGAAGTGAAGTCAATGATATATCTGCATGGTACTTACAGTAAATGTGAGGTCAATGATATATCTGGATCGTATTTACAGCAAATGTGAAGTCAATGATATATCTGGATGGTGTTTACACTAGATGGGAGGCTGATTATATATCTGAATGATATTTACAATACAAGTGAGCTCAATGATATATCTTGCTGGTATTTACAATGCAAGTGACGTCAATTATATATCTGGATGGTATTTACAATAAATGTGAGGTCAATGATATATCCGGATGGTATTGACAATAAAAGTGAGGTCAATGATATATCTGGATGGTATTTACATTAAATGTGAGGTCAATGATATATCTGGATGGTATTTACGGTAAATGTGAGGTCAATGATCTTTCCGGATGTTATTTACAATAAAACTGAGATCAATGATATATCTGGATGGTATTTACTATAAAAGTCAGGTCAATTATATAGCTGGATGGTATTGACAGTAAAAGTGAGGTCAATGATATATCTGGATGGCATTTACAATAGAACTGAGGTCAATGATATTTCTGGGTGGTATTTACAATACAAGTGAGGTCAATGATATATCTGGATGGTATTTACAATAAAACTGAGATCAATGATATATCTGGATGGTATTTACAATACTAGTGAGGTCAATGACATAACTGGATGGTATTTACAGTAAATGCGATGTAAATGATATGTCTGGGAGGTATTTACAATACAAGTGAGGTCAATGATATATCTGGATGGTATTTACAGTAAATGTGAGGTTAATGATATATCTCGGTGGCATTTACGATACAAGTGAGGTCAATGATATATCTGGGTGGTATTTACAGTAAATGTGAGGTTAATGATATATCTCGGTGGCATTTACGATACAAGTGAGGTCAATGATATATCTGGATGGTATTTACAAGAAATGTGAGGTTAATGAAATATCTGAATGGTATTTACAATACAAGTGAGGTCAAAGATATATCTGGGTGGTATTTACAGTAAATATGAGGTAAATGATATATCTGGATGGTATTTACAGTACAAGTGAGTTCAATGGGATATCTGGATGATACTTACAGTAAATGTGAGGTCAATGATATATCTGGATGGTATTTACAATACTATTGAGGTCAATGACATATCTGGGTGGTATTTCCAGTTAATGTGAGGTTCCTGATATGTTCCGGTGGCATTTACAATACAAGTGAGGTCAATGATATATCTGGATGGTATTTACAGGAAATGTGAGGTTACTGAAGTATCTGAATGGTATTTACAATACACGTGAGGTCAAAGATATATCTGGATGATCTTTACATTAACTGTGAGGTCAATGATATATCTGTTTGGTATTTACAATAAAAGTATGGTCAATGATATATCTGGATGGTATTTACAGGAAATGTGAGGTCAATGATATATCTGGATGGTATTTACATTAAATGTGAGGTCCAAGATATATCTTAATGATCTTTACATTAACTGTGAGGTCAATGATATATCTCGGTGGCATTTACAATACAAGTGAGGTCAATGATATATCTGGATGGTATTTACAGGAAATGTGAGGTCAATGATATATCTGGATGGTATTTACATGAAATGTGAGGTCCATGATATATCTGGATGGTATTTACGGTAAATGTGAGGTCAATGATATATCCGGATGATATTTACAATAAAACTGAGATCAGTGATAGATCTGGATGGTATTTACTATACAAGTGAGGTCAAAGATAGATCTGGATGATATTTACATTAAATTTCAGGTCAATGATCTATCTGTTTGGTATTTACAATAAAAGTATGGTCAATGATATATCTGCATGGCATTTACATTACAAGTTAGGTCAATGATATATCTGCATGTTGCTTACAGTAAATGTGAGGTTAATGATCTATCGCGGTGGCATTTACGATACAAGTGAGGTCAATGATATATCTGGATGTTATTTACAATCCAAGTGAGTTCAATGGTTTTTCTGGATGATACTTACAGTCAATGTGAGGTGAATGATATATCTGGATGGTATTGACAGTAAATGTGAGGTCAATGATATATCCGAATGGTATTTACAATACAAGTGAGGTCAAATATATATCTGGGTGGTATTTACAGTAAATATGAGGTCAATGATATATCTGGATGGTATTTACAATACAAGTGAGGTCAATGACATATCTGGGTGGTATTTACAGTAAATGTGAGGTTCATGATATATCTCGGTGGCATTTACAATACTAGTGAGGTCAATGATATATCTGGATGGTATTTGCAGGAAATGTGAGGTTACTGAAATATCTGAATGGTATTTACAATACAAGTGAGGTCAAAGATATATCTGGATGATCTTTACATTAACTGTGAGGTCAATGATATATCTGTTTGGTATTTACAATAAAAGTATGGTCAATGATATATCTGGATGGTATTTCCAGGAAATGTGAGGTCAATGATATATCTGGATGGTATTTACATTAAATGTGAGGTCCAAGATATATCTGGATGATCTTTACATTAACTGTGAGGTCAGTGATATATCTCGGTGGCATTTACAATACAAGTGAGGTCAATGATATATCTGGATGGTATTTGCAGGAAATGTGAGGTCAATGATATATCCGGATGATATTTACAATAAAACTGAGATCAGTGATATATCTGGATGGTATTTACTATACTAGTCAGGTCAATGATATAGCTGGATGGTATTGACAGTAAATGTGAGGTCAATAATATATCTGGATGGCATTTACAATAAAACTGAGATCAATGATATATCTGGATGGTATTTACAATACTAGTGAGGTCAATGACATATCTGGATGGTATTTGCAGGAAATGTGAGGTTACTGAAATATCTGAATGGTATTTACAATACAAGTGAGGTCAAAGATATATCTGGATGATCTTTACATTAACTGTGAGGTCAATGATATATCTGTTTGGTATTTACAATAAAAGTATGGTCAATGATATATCTGGATGGTATTTCCAGGAAATGTGAGGTCAATGATATATCTGGATGGTATTTACATTAAATGTGAGGTCCAAGATATATCTGGATGATCTTTACATTAACTGTGAGGTCAATGATATATCTCGGTGGCATTTACAATACAAGTGAGGTCAATGATATATCTGGATGGTATTTGCAGGAAATGTGAGGTCAATGATATATCCGGATGATATTTACAATAAAACTGAGATCAGTGATATATCTGGATGGTATTTACTGTACAAGTCAGGTCAATGATATAGCTGGATGGTATTGACAGTAAATGTGAGGTCAATAATATATCTGGATGGCATTTACAATAAAACTGAGATCAATGATATATCTGGATGGTATTTACAATACTAGTGAGGTCAATGACATATCTGGGTGGTATTTACAGTAAATGTGAGGTCCATGATATATCTCGGTGGCATTTACAATACAAGTGAGGTCAATGATATATCTGGATGGTATTTACAGGAAATGTGAGGTTAATGAAATATCTGAATGGTATTTACAATACAAGTGAGGTCAAAGATATATCTGGATGATCTTTACATTAACTGTGAGGTCAATGATATATCTGTTTGGTATTTACAATGAAAGTATGGTCAATGATATATCTGGATTGTATTTACAGGAAATGTGAGGTCAATGATATATCTGAATGGTATTTACAATACAAGTGAGGTCAAAGATATATCTGCATGATCTTTACATTAACTGTGAGGTCAATGATATATCTGTTTGGTATTTACAATGAAAGTATGGTCAATGATATATCTGGATGGTATTTACAGGAAATGTGAGGTCAATGATATATCTGGATGGTATTTACATTAAATGTGAGGTCCAAGATATATCTGGATGATCTTTACATTAACTGTGAGGTCAATGATATATCTCGGTGGCATTTACAATACAAGTGAGGTCAATGATATATCTGGATGTTATTTGCGGGAAATGTGAGGTCAATGATATATCCGGATGATATTTACAATAAAACTGAGATCAGTGATATATCTGGATGGTATTTACTATGCAAGTCAGGTCAATGGTATTGCTGGATGGTATTTACAGTAAATGTGAGGTCAATGATATATCTGGATGGCATTTACAATAAAACTGAGATCAATGAAATATCTGGATGGTATTTACAATACTAGTGAGGTCAATGACATATCTGGGTGGTATTTACAGTAAATGTGAGGTCCATGATATATCTCGGTGGCATTTACAATACTAGTGAGGTCAATGATATATCTGGATGGTATTTACAGGAAATGTGAGGTTAATGAAATATCTGAATGGTATTTACAATACAAGTGAGGTCAAAGATATATCTGGATGATCTTTACATTAACTGTGAGGTCAATGATATATCTGTTTGGTATTTACAATGAAAGTATGGTCAATGATATATCTGGATTGTATTTACAGGAAATGTGAGGTCAATGATATATCTGAATGGTATTTACAATACAAGTGAGGTCAAAGATATATCTGCATGATCTTTACATTAACTGTGAGGTCAATGATATATCTGTTTGGTATTTACAATGAAAGTATGGTCAATGATATATCTGGATGGTATTTACAGGAAATGTGAGGTCAATGATATATCTGGATGGTATTTACATTAAATGTGAGGTCCAAGATATATCTGGATGATCTTTACATTAACTGTGAGGTCAATGATATATCTCGGTGGCATTTACAATACAAGTGAGGTCAATGATATATCTGGATGTTATTTGCGGGAAATGTGAGGTCAATGATATATCCGGATGATATTTACAATAAAACTGAGATCAGTGATATATCTGGATGGTATTTACTATGCAAGTCAGGTCAATGGTATTGCTGGATGGTATTTACAGTAAATGTGAGGTCAATGATATATCTGGATGGCATTTACAATAAAACTGAGATCAATGAAATATCTGGATGGTATTTACAATACTAGTGAGGTCAATGACATATCTGGGTGGTATTTACAGTAAATGTGAGGTCCATGATATATCTCGGTGGCATTTACAATACTAGTGAGGTCAATGATATATCTGGATGGTATTTACAGGAAATGTGAGGTTAATGAAATATCTGAATGGTATTTACAATACAAGTGAGGTCAAAGATATATCTGGATGATATTTACATTAAATGTGAGGTCAATGATATATCTGTTTGGTATTTACAATAAAAGTATGGTCAATGATATATCTGGATGGTATTTACAGTAAATGTGATGTCAATGATATATCTGGATGGTATTTACATTAAATGTGAGGTCCAAGATATATCTGGATGATCTTTACATTAACTGTGAGGTCAATGATATATCTCGGTGGCATTTACAATACAAGTGAGGTCAATGATATATCTGGATGGTATTTGCAGGAAATGTGAGGTCAATGATATATCCGGATGATATTTACAATAAAATTGAGATCAGTGATATATCTGGATGGTATTTACTATACAAGTCAGGTCAATGATATAGCTGGATGGTATTGACAGTAAATATGAGGTCAATGATATATCTGGATGGCATTTACAATAAAACTGAGATCAATGATATATCTGGATGGCATTTACAATAAAACTGAGATCAATGATATATCTGGATGGTATTTACAATACTAGTGAGGTCAATGACATATCTGGGTGGTATTTACAGTAAATGTGAGGTCCATGATATATCTCGGTGGCATTTACAATACTAGTGAGGTCAATCATATATCTGGATGGTATTCACAGGAAATGTGAGGTTAATGAAATATCTGAATGGTATTTACAATACAAGTGAGGTCAAAGATATATCTGGATGGTATTTACAGGAAATGTGAGGTTAATGAAATATCTGAATGGTATTTACAATACAAGTATGGTCAATGATATATCTGGATGGTATTTACATTACAAGTGAGGTCAAAGATATATCTGCATGTTACTTACAGTAAATGTGAGGTTAACGATCTATCTCGTTTGCATTTACGATACAAGTGAGGTCAATGATATATCCGAATGGTATTTACAATACAAGTGAGGTCAAAGATATATCTGGGTGGTATTTACAGTAAATATGAGGGAAATGATATATCTGGATGGTATTTACATTACAAGTGAGGTCAATGATATATCTGCATGTTACTTACAGTAAATGTGAGGTTAATGATCTATCTCGGTGGCATTTACGATACAAGTGAGGTCAATGATATATCTGGATGTTGTTTGCAATGCAAGTGAGTTCAATGGGATATCTGGATGATACTTACAGTAAATGTGAGGTCAATGATATATCTGGATGGTATTGACAGTAAATGTGAGGTCAATGATATATCTGGATGGTATTTACAATACAAGTGAGGTCAATGATATATCTGGATGGTATTGACAGTAAATGTGAGGTCAATGATATATCTGGATGGTATTGACAGTAAATGTGAGGTCAATGATATATCCGAATGGTATTTACAATACAAGTGAGGTCAAAGATATATCTGGATGGTATTTACAGTAAATATGAGGTCAATGATATATCTGGATGGTATTTACAATACTATTGAGGTCAATGACATATCTGGGTGGTATTTCCAGTAAATGTGAGGTTCATGATATATCTCGGTGGCATTTAGAATACAAGTAAGGACAATGATATATCTGGATGGTATTTACAGGAAATGTGAGGTTACTGAAATATCTGAATGGTATTTACAATACAAGTGAGGTCAAAGATATATCTGGATGATCTTTACATTAACTGTGAGGTCAATGATATATCTGTTTGGTATTTACAATAAAAGTATGGTCAATGATATATCTGGATGGTATTTACAGGAAATGTGAGGTCAATGATATATCTGGATGTTATTTACATTAAATGTGAGGTCCAAGATATATCTGGATGATCTTTACATTAACTGTGAGGTCAATGATATATCTCGGTGGCATTGACAACACAAGTGAGGTCAATGATATATCTGGATGGTATTTACAGGAAATGTGAGGTCAATGATATATCTGGATGGTATTTACATTAAATGTGAGGTCCATGATACATCTGGATGGTATTTACGGTAAATGTGAGGTCAGTGATATATCCGGATGATATTTGCAATAAAACTGAGATCAGTGATAGATCTGGATGGTATTTACTGTACAAGTGAGGTCAAAGATATATCTGGATGATATTTACATTAAATGTGAGGTCAATGATCTATCTGTTTGGTATTTACAATAAAAGTATGGTCAATGATATATCTGGATGGTATTTGCATTACAAGTGAGGTCAATGATATATCTGCATGTTACTTACAGTAAATGTGAGGTTAATGATCTATCTCGGTGGCATTTACGATACAAGTGAGGTCAATGATATATCTGGATGTTATTTACAATACAAGTGAGTTCAATGGTATATCTGGATGATACTTGCAGTAAATGTGAGGTCAATGATATATCTGGATGGTATTGACAGTAAATGTGAGGTCAATGATATATCCGAATGGTATTTACAATACAAGTGAGGTCAAAGATATATCTGGGTGGTATTTACAGTCAATGTGAGGTTCATGATATATCTCGGTGGCATTTACAATACAAGTGAGGTCAATGACATATCTGGGTGGTATTTACAGTAAATGTGAGGTTCATGATATATCTCGGTGGCATTTACAATACAAGTGAGGTCAACGATATATCTGGATGGTATTTACAGGAAATGTGAGGTTAATGAAATATCTGAATGGTATTTACAATACAAGTGAGGTCAAAGATATATCTGCATGATCTTTACATTAACTGTGAGGTCAATGATATATCTGTTTGGTATTTACAATGAAAGTATGGTCAATGATATATCTGGATGGTATTTACAGGAAATGTGAGGTCAATGATATATCTGGATGGTATTTACATTAAATGTGAGGTCCAAGATATATCTGGATGATCTTTACATTAACTGTGAGGTCAATGATATATCTCGGTGGCATTTACAATACAAGTGAGGTCAATGATATATCTGGATGTTATTTGCGGGAAATGTGAGGTCAATGATATATCCGGATGATATTTACAATAAAACTGAGATCAGTGATATATCTGGATGGTATTTACTATGCAAGTCAGGTCAATGGTATTGCTGGATGGTATTTACAGTAAATGTGAGGTCAATGATATATCTGTTTGGTATTTACAATAAAAGTATGGTCAATGATATATCTGGATGGTATTTACATTACAAGTGAGGTCAATGACATATCTGCATGTTACGTACAGTAAATGTGAGGTCAATGATATATCTGGATGGTATTTACAATACAAGTGAGGTCAATGATATATCTGGATGGTATTTACAATACAAGTGACACCACTGAAATATCTGGATGGTATTTACATTAGAAGTGAAGTCAATGATATATCTGCATGGTACTTACAGTAAATGTGAGGTCAATGATATATCTGGATCGTATTTACAGCAAATGTGAAGTCAATGATATATCTGGATGGTGTTTACACTAGATGGGAGGCTGATTATATATCTGAATGATATTTACAATACAAGTGAGCTCAATGATATATCTTGCTGGTATTTACAATGCAAGTGACGTCAATTATATATCTGGATGGTATTTACAATAAATGTGAGGTCAATGATATATCCGGATGGTATTGACAATAAAAGTGAGGTCAATGATATATCTGGATGGTATTTACATTAAATGTGAGGTCAATGATATATCTGGATGGTATTTACGGTAAATGTGAGGTCAATGATCTTTCCGGATGTTATTTACAATAAAACTGAGATCAATGATATATCTGGATGGTATTTACTATAAAAGTCAGGTCAATTATATAGCTGGATGGTATTGACAGTAAAAGTGAGGTCAATGATATATCTGGATGGCATTTACAATAGAACTGAGGTCAATGATATTTCTGGGTGGTATTTACAATACAAGTGAGGTCAATGATATATCTGGATGGTATTTACAATAAAACTGAGATCAATGATATATCTGGATGGTATTTACAATACTAGTGAGGTCAATGACATAACTGGATGGTATTTACAGTAAATGCGATGTAAATGATATGTCTGGGAGGTATTTACAATACAAGTGAGGTCAATGATATATCTGGATGGTATTTACAGTAAATGTGAGGTTAATGATATATCTCGGTGGCATTTACGATACAAGTGAGGTCAATGATATATCTGGGTGGTATTTACAGTAAATGTGAGGTTAATGATATATCTCGGTGGCATTTACGATACAAGTGAGGTCAATGATATATCTGGATGGTATTTACAAGAAATGTGAGGTTAATGAAATATCTGAATGGTATTTACAATACAAGTGAGGTCAAAGATATATCTGGGTGGTATTTACAGTAAATATGAGGTAAATGATATATCTGGATGGTATTTACAGTACAAGTGAGTTCAATGGGATATCTGGATGATACTTACAGTAAATGTGATATCAATGATATATCTGGATGGTATTTACAATACTATTGAGGTCAATGACATATCTGGGTGGTATTTCCAGTTAATGTGAGGTTCCTGATATGTTCCGGTGGCATTTACAATACAAGTGAGGTCAATGATATATCTGGATGGTATTTACAGGAAATGTGAGGTTACTGAAGTATCTGAATGGTATTTACAATACACGTGAGGTCAAAGATATATCTGGATGATCTTTACATTAACTGTGAGGTCAATGATATATCTGTTTGGTATTTACAATAAAAGTATGGTCAATGATATATCTGGATGGTATTTACAGGAAATGTGAGGTCAATGATATATCTGGATGGTATTTACATGAAATGTGAGGTCCATGATATATCTGGATGGTATTTACGGTAAATGTGAGGTCAATGATATATCCGGATGATATTTACAATAAAACTGAGATCAGTGATAGATCTGGATGGTATTTACTATACAAGTGAGGTCAAAGATAGATCTGGATGATATTTACATTAAATTTCAGGTCAATGATCTATCTGTTTGGTATTTACAATAAAAGTATGGTCAATGATATATCTGCATGGTATTTACATTACAAGTTAGGTCAATGATATATCTGCATGTTGCTTACAGTAAATGTGAGGTTAATGATCTATCTCGGTGGCATTTACGATACAAGTGAGGTCAATGATATATCTGGATGTTATTTACAATCCAAGTGAGTTCAATGGTTTTTCTGGATGATACTTACAGTCAATGTGAGGTGAATGATATATCTGGATGGTATTGACAGTAAATGTGAGGTCAATGATATATCCGAATGGTATTTACAATACAAGTGAGGTCAAATATATATCTGGGTGGTATTTACAGTAAATATGAGGTCAATGATATATCTGGATGGTATTTACAATACAAGTGAGGTCAATGACATATCTGGGTGGTATTTACAGTAAATGTGAGGTTCATGATATATCTCGGTGGCATTTACAATACTAGTGAGGTCAATAATATATCTGGATGGTATTTGCAGGAAATGTGAGGTTACTGAAATATCTGAATGGTATTTACAATACAAGTGAGGTCAAAGATATATCTGGATGATCTTTACATTAACTGTGAGGTCAATGATATATCTGTTTGGTATTTACAATAAAAGTATGGTCAATGATATATCTGGATGGTATTTCCAGGAAATGTGAGGTCAATGATATATCTGGATGGTATTTACATTAAATGTGAGGTCCAAGATATATCTGGATGATCTTTACATTAACTGTGAGGTCAATGATATATCTCGGTGGCATTTACAATACAAGTGAGGTCAATGATATATCTGGATGGTATTTGCAGGAAATGTGAGGTCAATGATATATCCGGATGATATTTACAATAAAACTGAGATCAGTGATATATCTGGATGGTATTTACTATACTAGTCAGGTCAATGATATAGCTGGATGGTATTGACAGTAAATGTGAGGTCAATAATATATCTGGATGGCATTTACAATAAAACTGAGATCAATGATATATCTGGATGGTATTTACAATACTAGTGAGGTCAATGACATATCTGGATGGTATTTGCAGGAAATGTGAGGTTACTGAAATATCTGAATGGTATTTACAATACAAGTGAGGTCAAAGATATATCTGGATGATCTTTACATTAACTGTGAGGTCAATGATATATCTGTTTGGTATTTACAATAAAAGTATGGTCAATGATATATCTGGATGGTATTTCCAGGAAATGTGAGGTCAATGATATATCTGGATGGTATTTACATTAAATGTGAGGTCCAAGATATATCTGGATGATCTTTACATTAACTGTGAGGTCAATGATATATCTCGGTGGCATTTACAATACAAGTGAGGTCAATGATATATCTGGATGGTATTTGCAGGAAATGTGAGGTCAATGATATATCCGGATGATATTTACAATAAAACTGAGATCAGTGATATATCTGGATGGTATTTACTATACAAGTCAGGTCAATGATATAGCTGGATGGTATTGACAGTAAATGTGAGGTCAATAATATATCTGGATGGCATTTACAATAAAACTGAGATCAATGATATATCTGGATGGTATTTACAATACTAGTGAGGTCAATGACATATCTGGGTGGTATTTACAGTAAATGTGAGGTCCATGATATATCTCGGTGGCATTTACAATACAAGTGAGGTCAATGATATATCTGGATGGTATTTACAGGAAATGTGAGGTTAATGAAATATCTGAATGGTATTTACAATACAAGTGAGGTCAAAGATATATCTGGATGATCTTTACATTAACTGTGAGGTCAATGATATATCTGTTTGGTATTTACAATGAAAGTATGGTCAATGATATATCTGGATTGTATTTACAGGAAATGTGAGGTCAATGATATATCTGAATGGTATTTACAATACAAGTGAGGTCAAAGATATATCTGCATGATCTTTACATTAACTGTGAGGTCAATGATATATCTGTTTGGTATTTACAATGAAAGTATGGTCAATGATATATCTGGATGGTATTTACAGGAAATGTGAGGTCAATGATATATCTGGATGGTATTTACATTAAATGTGAGGTCCAAGATATATCTGGATGATCTTTACATTAACTGTGAGGTCAATGATATATCTCGGTGGCATTTACAATACAAGTGAGGTCAATGATATATCTGGATGTTATTTGCGGGAAATGTGAGGTCAATGATATATCCGGATGATATTTACAATAAAACTGAGATCAGTGATATATCTGGATGGTATTTACTATGCAAGTCAGGTCAATGGTATTGCTGGATGGTATTTACAGTAAATGTGAGGTCAATGATATATCTGGATGGCATTTACAATAAAACTGAGATCAATGAAATATCTGGATGGTATTTACAATACTAGTGAGGTCAATGACATATCTGGGTGGTATTTACAGTAAATGTGAGGTCCATGATATATCTCGGTGGCATTTACAATACTAGTGAGGTCAATGATATATCTGGATGGTATTTACAGGAAATGTGAGGTTAATGAAATATCTGAATGGTATTTACAATACAAGTGAGGTCAAAGATATATCTGGATGATCTTTACATTAACTGTGAGGTCAATGATATATCTGTTTGGTATTTACAATGAAAGTATGGTCAATGATATATCTGGATTGTATTTACAGGAAATGTGAGGTCAATGATATATCTGAATGGTATTTACAATACAAGTGAGGTCAAAGATATATCTGCATGATCTTTACATTAACTGTGAGGTCAATGATATATCTGTTTGGTATTTACAATGAAAGTATGGTCAATGATATATCTGGATGGTATTTACAGGAAATGTGAGGTCAATGATATATCTGGATGGTATTTACATTAAATGTGAGGTCCAAGATATATCTGGATGATCTTTACATTAACTGTGAGGTCAATGATATATCTCGGTGGCATTTACAATACAAGTGAGGTCAATGATATATCTGGATGTTATTTGCGGGAAATGTGAGGTCAATGATATATCCGGATGATATTTACAATAAAACTGAGATCAGTGATATATCTGGATGGTATTTACTATGCAAGTCAGGTCAATGGTATTGCTGGATGGTATTTACAGTAAATGTGAGGTCAATGATATATCTGGATGGCATTTACAATAAAACTGAGATCAATGAAATATCTGGATGGTATTTACAATACTAGTGAGGTCAATGACATATCTGGGTGGTATTTACAGTAAATGTGAGGTCCATGATATATCTCGGTGGCATTTACAATACTAGTGAGGTCAATGATATATCTGGATGGTATTTACAGGAAATGTGAGGTTAATGAAATATCTGAATGGTATTTACAATACAAGTGAGGTCAAAGATATATCTGGATGATATTTACATTAAATGTGAGGTCAATGATATATCTGTTTGGTATTTACAATAAAAGTATGGTCAATGATATATCAGGATGGTATTTACAGTAAATGTGATGTCAATGATATATCTGGATGGTATTTACATTAAATGTGAGGTCCAAGATATATCTGGATGATCTTTACATTAACTGTGAGGTCAATGATATATCTCGGTGGCATTTACAATACAAGTGAGGTCAATGATATATCTGGATGGTATTTGCAGGAAATGTGAGGTCAATGATATATCCGGATGATATTTACAATAAAATTGAGATCAGTGATATATCTGGATGGTATTTACTATACAAGTCAGGTCAATGATATAGCTGGATGGTATTGACAGTAAATATGAGGTCAATGATATATCTGGATGGCATTTACAATAAAACTGAGATCAATGATATATCTGGATGGCATTTACAATAAAACTGAGATCAATGATATATCTGGATGGTATTTACAATACTAGTGAGGTCAATGACATATCTGGGTGGTATTTACAGTAAATGTGAGGTCCATGATATATCTCGGTGGCATTTACAATACTAGTGAGGTCAATGATATATCTGGATGGTATTCACAGGAAATGTGAGGTTAATGAAATATCTGAATGGTATTTACAATACAAGTGAGGTCAAAGATATATCTGGATGGTATTTACAGGAAATGTGAGGTTAATGAAATATCTGAATGGTATTTACAATACAAGTATGGTCAATGATATATCTGGATGGTATTTACATTACAAGTGAGGTCAAAGATATATCTGCATGTTACTTACAGTAAATGTGAGGTTAACGATCTATCTCGTTTGCATTTACGATACAAGTGAGGTCAATGATATATCCGAATGGTATTTACAATACAAGTGAGGTCAAAGATATATCTGGGTGGTATTTACAGTAAATATGAGGGAAATGATATATCTGGATGGTATTTACATTACAAGTGAGGTCAATGATATATCTGCATGTTACTTACAGTAAATGTGAGGTTAATGATCTATCTCGGTGGCATTTACGATACAAGTGAGGTCAATGATATATCTGGATGTTGTTTGCAATGCAAGTGAGTTCAATGGGATATCTGGATGATACTTACAGTAAATGTGAGGTCAATGATATATCTGGATGGTATTGACAGTAAATGTGAGGTCAATGATATATCTGGATGGTATTTACAATACAAGTGAGGTCAATGATATATCTGGATGGTATTGACAGTAAATGTGAGGTCAATGATATATCTGGATGGTATTGACAGTAAATGTGAGGTCAATGATATATCCGAATGGTATTTACAATACAAGTGAGGTCAAAGATATATCTGGATGGTATTTACAGTAAATATGAGGTCAATGATATATCTGGATGGTATTTACAATACTATTGAGGTCAATGACATATCTGGGTGGTATTTCCAGTAAATGTGAGGTTCATGATATATCTCGGTGGCATTTAGAATACAAGTAAGGACAATGATATATCTGGATGGTATTTACAGGAAATGTGAGGTTACTGAAATATCTGAATGGTATTTACAATACAAGTGAGGTCAAAGATATATCTGGATGATCTTTACATTAACTGTGAGGTCAATGATATATCTGTTTGGTATTTACAATAAAAGTATGGTCAATGATATATCTGGATGGTATTTACAGGAAATGTGAGGTCAATGATATATCTGGATGTTATTTACATTAAATGTGAGGTCCAAGATATATCTGGATGATCTTTACATTAACTGTGAGGTCAATGATATATCTCGGTGGCATTGACAACACAAGTGAGGTCAATGATATATCTGGATGGTATTTACAGGAAATGTGAGGTCAATGATATATCTGGATGGTATTTACATTAAATGTGAGGTCCATGATACATCTGGATGGTATTTACGGTAAATGTGAGGTCAGTGATATATCCGGATGATATTTGCAATAAAACTGAGATCAGTGATAGATCTGGATGGTATTTACTGTACAAGTGAGGTCAAAGATATATCTGGATGATATTTACATTAAATGTGAGGTCAATGATCTATCTGTTTGGTATTTACAATAAAAGTATGGTCAATGATATATCTGGATGGTATTTGCATTACAAGTGAGGTCAATGATATATCTGCATGTTACTTACAGTAAATGTGAGGTTAATGATCTATCTCGGTGGCATTTACGATACAAGTGAGGTCAATGATATATCTGGATGTTATTTACAATACAAGTGAGTTCAATGGTATATCTGGATGATACTTGCAGTAAATGTGAGGTCAATGATATATCTGGATGGTATTGACAGTAAATGTGAGGTCAATGATATATCCGAATGGTATTTACAATACAAGTGAGGTCAAAGATATATCTGGGTGGTATTTACAGTCAATGTGAGGTTCATGATATATCTCGGTGGCATTTACAATACAAGTGAGGTCAATGACATATCTGGGTGGTATTTACAGTAAATGTGAGGTTCATGATATATCTCGGTGGCATTTACAATACAAGTGAGGTCAATGATATATCTGGATGGTATTTACAGGAAATGTGAGGTTAATGAAATATCTGAATGGTATTTACAATACAAGTGAGGTCAATGATATATCTGGATGGTATTTACAGGAAATGTGAGGTCAATGATATATCTGGATGGTATTTACATTAAATGTGAGGTCCAAGATATATCTGGATGATCTTTACATTAACTGTGAGGTCAATGATATATCTCGGTGGCATTTACAATACAAGTGAGGTCAATGATATATCTGGATGGTATTTGCGGGAAATGTGAGGTCAATGATATATCCGGATGATATTTACAATAAAACTGAGATCAGTGATATATCTGGATGGTATTTACTATGCAAGTCAGGTCAATGATATTGCTGGATGGTATTTACAGTAAATGTGAGGTCAGTGATATATCTGGATGGCATTGACAATAAAACTGAGATCAATGAAATATCTGGATGGTATTTACAATACTAGTGAGGTCAATGACATATCTGGGTGGTATTTACAGTAAATGTGAGGTTCATGATATATCTCGGTGGCATTTACAATACAAGTGAGGTCAATGATATATCTGGATGGTATTTACAGGAAATGTGAGGTTAATGAAATATCTGAATGGTATTTACAATACAAGTGAGGTCAAAGATATATCTGCATGATCTTTACATTAACTGTGAGGTCAATGATATATCTGTTTGGTATTTACAATGAAAGTATGGTCAATGATATATCTGGATGGTATTTACAGGAAATGTGAGGTCAATGATATATCTGGATGGTATTTACATTAAAAGTGAGGTCCAAGATAAATCTGGATGATCTTTACATTAACTGTGAGGTCAATGATATATCTCGGTGGCATTTACAATACAAGTGAGGTCAATGATATATCTGGATGATATTTACAGGAAATGTGAGGTCAATGATATATCCGGATGATATTTACAATAGAACTGAGATCAGTGATATATCTGGATGGTATTTACTAGGCAA
The DNA here is from genome assembly GCF_036365525.1 of Heterodontus francisci. Taxonomy (NCBI): domain Eukaryota; kingdom Metazoa; phylum Chordata; class Chondrichthyes; order Heterodontiformes; family Heterodontidae; genus Heterodontus; species Heterodontus francisci. Next base: position 182,146 of record NW_027140450.1, on the reverse strand, counting down.
GTCAGGTCAATGATATTGCTGGATGGTATTTACAGTAAATGTGAGGTCAATGATATATCTGGATGGTATTTGCGGGAAATGTGAGGTCAATGATATATCCGGATGATATTTACAATAAAACTGAGATCAGTGATATATCTGGATGGTATTTACTATGCAAGTCAGGTCAATGATATTGCTGGATGGTATTTACAGTAAATGTGAGGTCAATGATATATCTGGATGGCATTTACAATAAAACTGAGATCAATGAAATATCTGGATGGTATTTACAATACTAGTGAGGTCAATGACATATCTGGGTGGTATTTACAGTAAATGTGAGGTCCATGATATATCGCGGTGGCATTTACAATACTAGTGAGGTCAATGATATATCTGGATGGTATTTACAGGAAATGTGAGGTTAATGAAATATCTGAATGGTATTTACAATACAAGTGAGGTCAAAGATATATCTGGATGATATTTACATTAAATGTGAGGTCAATGATATATCTGTTTGGTATTTACAATAAAAGTATGGTCAATGATATATCTGGATGGTATTTACAGTAAATGTGAGGTCAATGATATATCTGGATGGTATTTACATTAAATGTGAGGTCCAAGATATATCTGGATGATCTTTACATTAACTGTGAGGTCAATGATATATCTCGGTGGCATTTACAATACAAGTGAGGTCAATGATATATCTGGATGGTATTTGCAGGAAATGTGAGGTCAATGATATATCCGGATGATATTTACAATAAAATTGAGATCAGTGATATATCTGGATGGTATTTACTATACAAGTCAGGTCAATGATATAGCTGGATGGTATTGACAGTAAATGTGAGGTCAATGATATATCTGGATGGCATTTACAATAAAACTGAGATCAATGATATATCTGGATGGTATTTACAATACTAGTGAGGTCAATGACATATCTGGGTGGTATTTTCAGTAAATGTGAGGTCCATGATATATTTCGGTGGCATTTACAATACTAGTGAGGTCAATGATATATCTGGATGGTATTCACAGGAAATGTGAGGTTAATGAAATATCTGAATGGTATTTACAATACAAGTATGGTCAATGATATATCTGGATGGTATTTACATTACAAGTGAGGTCAATGATATATCTGCATGTTACTTACAGTAAATGTGAGGTTAACGATCTATCTCGTTGGCATTTACGATACAAGTGAGGTCAATGATATATCCGAATGGTATTTACAATACAAGTGAGGTCAAAGATATATCTGGGTGGTATTTACAGTAAATATGAGGGAAATGATATATCTGGATGGTATTTACATTACAAGTGAGGTCAATGATATATCTGCATGTTACTTACAGTAAATGTGAGGTTAATGATCTATCTCGGTGGCATTTACGATACAAGTGAGGTCAATGATATATCTGGATGTTGTTTGCAATACAAGTGAGTTCAATGGGATATCTGGATGATACTTACAGTAAATGTGAGGTCAATGATATATCTGGATGGTATTGACAGTAAATGTGAGGTCAATGATATATCTGGATGGTATTTACAATACAAGTGAGGTCAAAGATATATCTGGATGGTATTGACATTAAATGTGAGGTCAATGATATATCTGGATGGTATTGACAGTAAATGTGAGGTCAATGATATATCCGAATGGTATTTACAATACAAGTGAGGTCAAAGATATATCTGGATGGTATTTACAGTAAATATTAGGTCAATGATATATCTGGATGGTATTTACAATACTATTGAGGTCAATGACATATCTGGGTGGTATTTCCAGTAAATGTGAGGTTCATGATATATCTCGGTGGCATTTAGAATACAAGTAAGGACAATGATATATCTGGATGGTATTTACAGGAAATGTGAGGTTAATGAAATATCTGAATGGTATTTACAATACAAGTGAGGTCAAAGATATATCTGGATGATCTTTACATTAACTGTGAGGTCAATGATATATCTGTTTGGTATTTACAATAAAAGTATGGTCAATGATATATCTGGATGGTATTTACAGGAAATGTGAGGTCAGTGATATATCTGGATGGTATTTACATTAAATGTGAGGTCCAAGATATATCTGGATGATCTTTACATTAACTGTGAGGTCAATGATATATCTCGGTGGCATTTACAATACAAGTGTGGTCAATGATATATCTGGATGGTATTTACAGGAAATGTGAGGTCAATGATATATCTGGATGGTATTTACATTAAATGTGAGGTCCATGATACATCTGGATGGTATTTACGGTAAATGTGAGGTCAGTGATATATCCGGATGATATTTGCAATAAAACTGAGATAAGTGATAGATCTGGATGGTATTTACTGTACAAGTGAGGTCAAAGATATATCTGGATGATATTTACATTAACTGTGAGGTCATTGATCTATCTGTTTGGTATTTACAATAAAAGTATGGTCAATGATATATCTGGATGGTATTTGCATTACAAGTGAGGTCAATGATATATCTGCATGTTACTTACAGTAAATGTGAGGTTAATGATCTATCTCGGTGGCATTTACGATACAAGTGAGGTCAATGATATATCTGGATGTTATTTACAATACAAGTGAGTTCAATGGTATATCTGGATGATACTTGCAATAAATGTGAGGTAAATGATATATCTGGATGGTATTGACAGTAAATGTGAGGTCAATGATATATCCGAATGGTATTTACAATACAAGTGAGGTCAAAGATATATCTGGGTGGTATATACAGTAAATATGAGGTCAATGATATATCTGGATGGTATTTCCAATCCTATTGAGGTCAATGACATATCTGGGTGGTATTTCCAGTAAATGTGAGGTTCATGATATATCTCGGTGGCATTTACAATACAAGTGAGGTGAATGATATATCTGGATGGTATTTACAGGAAATGTGAGGTTACTGAAATATCTGAATGGTATTTACAATACAAGTGAGGTCAAAGATATATCTGGATGATCTTTCCATTAACTGTGAGGTCAATGATATATCTGTTTGCTATTTACAATAAAAGTAAGGTCAATGATATATCTGGATGGTATTTACAGGAAATGTGGGGTCAATGATATATCTGGATGGTATTTACATTAAATGTGAGGTCCAAGATATATCTGGATGATCTTTACATTAACTGTGAGGTCAATGATATATCTCGGTGGCATTTACAATACAAGTGTGGTCAATGATATATCTGGATGGTATTTACAGGAAATGTGAGGTCAATGATATATCTGGATGGTATTTACATTAAATGTGAGGTCCATGATACATCTGGATGGTATTTACGGTAAATGTGAGGTCAGTGATATATCCGGATGATATTTGCAATAAAACTGAGATAAGTGATAGATCTGGATGGTATTTACTGTACAAGTGAGGTCAAAGATATATCTGGATGATATTTACATTAACTGTGAGGTCATTGATCTATCTGTTTGGTATTTACAATAAAAGTATGGTCAATGATATATCTGGATGGTATTTGCATTACAAGTGAGGTCAATGATATATCTGCATGTTACTTACAGTAAATGTGAGGTTAATGATCTATCTCGGTGGCATTTACGATACAAGTGAGGTCAATGATATATCTGGATGTTATTTACAATACAAGTGAGTTCAATGGTATATCTGGATGATACTTGCAATAAATGTGAGGTAAATGATATATCTGGATGGTATTGACAGTAAATGTGAGGTCAATGATATATCCGAATGGTATTTACAATACAAGTGAGGTCAAAGATATATCTGGGTGGTATATACAGTAAATATGAGGTCAATGATATATCTGGATGGTATTTCCAATCCTATTGAGGTCAATGACATATCTGGGTGGTATTTCCAGTAAATGTGAGGTTCATGATATATCTCGGTGGCATTTACAATACAAGTGAGGTGAATGATATATCTGGATGGTATTTACAGGAAATGTGAGGTTACTGAAATATCTGAATGGTATTTACAATACAAGTGAGGTCAAAGATATATCTGGATGATCTTTCCATTAACTGTGAGGTCAATGATATATCTGTTTGCTATTTACAATAAAAGTAAGGTCAATGATATATCTGGATGGTATTTACAGGAAATGTGGGGTCAATGATATATCTGGATGGTATTTACATTAAATGTGAGGTCCAAGATATATCTGGATGATCTTTACATTAACTGTGAGGTCAATGATATATCTCGGTGGCATTTACAATACAAGTGAGGTCAATGATATATCTGGATGGTATTTACAGGAAATGTGAGGTCAATGATATATCCGGATGATATTTACAATAAAACTGAGATCAGTGATATATCTGGATGGTATTTACTATACAAGTCAGGTCAATGATATAGCTGGATGGTATTGACAGTAAGTGTGAGGTCAATGATATATCTGGATGGCATTTACAATAAAACTGAGATCAATGATTTATCTGGATGGTATTTACAATACTAGTGAGGTCAATGACATATCTGGGTGGTATTTACAGTAAATGTGAGGTTCTTGATATATCTCGGTGGCATTTACAATACAAGTGAGGTCAATGATATATCTGGATGTTATTTACAATACAAGTGAGTTCAATGGTATATCTGGATGATACTTACAGTAAATGTGAGGTAAATGATATATCTGGATGGTATTGACAGTAAATGTGAGGTCAATGATATATCTGGATGGTATTTACAATACAAGTGAGGTCAAAGATATATCTGGATGATCTTTACATTAACTGTGAGGTCAATGATATATCTGTTTTTTATTTACAATAGAAGTATGGTCAATGATGTATCTGGATTGTATTTACAGGAAATGTGAGGTCCAAGATATATCTGGATGGTATTTACATTAAATGTGAGGTCCAAGATATATCTGGATGATCTTTACATTAACTGTGTGGTCAATGATATATCTCGGTGGCATTTGCAATACAAGTGAGGTCAATGATATATCTGGATGGTATTTGCAGGAAATGTGAGGTCAATGATATATCCGGATGATATTTACAATAAAACTGAGATCAGTGATATATCTGGATGGTATTTACTATACAAGTCAGGTCAATGATATAGCTGGATGGTATCGACAGTAAATGTGAGGTCAATGATATATCTGGATGGCATTTACAATAAAACTGAGATCAATGATATATCTGGATGGCATTTACAATACTAGTGAGGTCAATGACATATCTGGGTGGTATTTACAGTAAATGTGAGGTTCATGATATATCTCGGTGGCATTTACAATACAAGTGAGGTCAATGATATATCTGGATGGTATTTACAGGAAATGTGAGGTTAATGAAATATCTGAATGGTATTTACAATACAAGTGAGGTCAAAGATATATCTGGATGATATTTACATTAAATGTGAGGTCAATGATCTATCTGTTTGGTCTTTACAATAAAAGTATGGTCAATGATATATCTGGATGGTATTTACATTACAAGTGAGGTCAATGATATATCTGCATGTTACTGACAGTAAATGTGAGGTTAATGATCTATCTCGTTGGCATTTACGATACAAGTGAGGTCAATGATATATCCGGATGTTATTTGCAATACAAGTGAGTTCAATGGTATATCTGGATGATACTTACAGTAAATGTGAGGTCAATGATATATCTGGATGGTATTGACTGTAAATGTGAGGTCAATGACATTTCCGAATGGCATTTAAAATGCAAGTGAGGTCAAAGATATATCTGGGTGGTATTTACAGTAAATATGAGGTCAATGATATATCTGGATGGTATTTACAATACTATTGAGGTCAATGACATATCTGGGTGGTATTTCCAGTAAATGTGAGGTTCATGATATATCTCGGTGGCTTTTACAGTACAAGTGAGGTCAATGATATATCTGGATGGTATTTACAGGAAATGTGAGGTTACTGAAATATCTGAATGGTATTCACAATACAAGTGAGGTCAAAGATATATCTGGATGATCTTTACATTAACTGTGAGGTCAATGATATATCTGTTTGGTATTTGCAATAAAAGTATGGTCAATGATATATCTGGATGGTATTTACAGGGAATGTGAGGTCAATGATATATCTGGATGGTATTTGCATTACAAGTGAGGTCAATGATATATCTGCACGGTACGTACAGTAAATGTGAGGTCAATGATATATCTGTATCGTTTTTACAGCAAATGTGAAGTCAATGATACATCTGGATGGTGTTTAGACTAGATGGGAGGCTATTTATACATCTGAATGGTATTTACAATGCAAGTGAGCTCAATGAGATACCTTGCTGGTATTTACAATGCAAGTGACGTCAATGATATATCTGGATGGTATTTACAGTAAATGTGAGGTCAATGATATATCCGGATGGTATTTACATTAAGTGTGAGGTCAATGATATATCTGGATGGTACTTTCTGTAAATGTGAGGTCAATGATATATCCGGATGTTATTTACAATAAAACTGAGATCAATGATGTATCTGGATGCTATTTACAATACAAGTGAGGTCAATGATATATCTGGAAGGTATTTTCAGTAAATGTGAGGTCATTGATCTATCCGGATGGTATTAACAACACAAGTGAGGTCAATGATATTTCCTTGTGGTATTTACAATACAAGCGAGGTCAATGATATATCTTGATGGTATTGACAGTACAGGTGAGGTCATTGATACATCTGAATGGTATTTACAATACAGGTGAGGTCCATGATAAATCAGCATGGTACTTAGAATACAAGTGACGTCAATGATATATCTGGATGGTATTTACAGTGCAAGAGAGGTCAAGATTTGTATCTGGACGGTATTTAAAATACAAGTTAGGTCAATGATGTATCTGCATCGTATTTACATTGCAAGTGAGGTCAATGATATATCTGCATGGTACTTACAGTAAATGTGAGGTCAATGATATATTTGGATGGTATTTACAATACAGTTGAGGTCAATGATATATCTGGATGGTATTTACAATACATTGAGGTCAATGATATATCTGGATGGTATTTACAGTCAATGTGAGGTCAATGTTATATCCGGATGGTATTTGCAATATAAGTGAGTTCAATGATATATCTGGATGGTATTGACAATGCAGGTGTGATCAATGATATATCTGCGTGGTACCTGCAGTAAATGTGAGGTCAGTTATATATCTGGATGGTATTTGCAGTCAATGTGAGGTCAATGATATATCTGAATGGTATTTACAATACAAGTGAGGTCAATGATATATCTGGATGCTATTTACTGTACATGTGAGGTCAATGAAAGATCTTGATGTTATTTGCAATACAAGTGAGGTCAATGATATATCTGGATGCTATTTACAATACAAGTGTGATCAATGATATATCTGAATGGTATTTACAATACAAGTGAGGTCAATGATATATCTGGATGGTATTTACAGTAAATGTGAGGTCAATGATATATCTGGATGGTATTTACAATACAAGTGAGGGCAGTGATATTTCTGGATGGTATTTACATTACAAGTGAGGTCAATGATATATCTGGATGGTAATCACAATACAAGTGAGGTCAATGATATATCTGGAAGGTATTTTCAGTAAATGTGAGGTCATTGGTATATCCGAATGGTATTTGCAATATAAGTGAGTTCAATGATATATCTGGATGGTATTGACAATGCAGGTGTGATCAATGATATATCTGCGTGGTACCATCAGTAAATGTGAGGTCAGTTATAGATCTGGATGGTATTTGCAGTAAATGTGAGGTCAATGTTATATCCGGATGGTATTTGCAATATAAGTGAGTTCAATGATATATCTGGATGGTATTGACAATGCAGGTGTGATCAATGATATATCTGCGTGGTACCATCAGTAAATGTGAGGTCAGTTATAGATCTGGATGGTATTTGCAGTAAATGTGAGGTCAGTGATATATCTGAATGGTATTTACAGTAAATGTGAGGTCAATGATATATCTGAATGGTATTTACAATACAAGTGAGGTCAATGATATATCCGGATGCTATTTACAATACAAGTGAGGTCAATGATATATCTGGATGTTATTTACAGTAAATGTGAGGTCAATGATATATCTGAATGGTATTGACAATACAAGTGTGGTTAATGATATATCTGGATGGTGTTTACAATATAAGTGAGGTCAATGATATATCTGGATGGTATTTACAGTAAATGTGAGGTCAATCATATGTCTGGATGTGATTTCCAATATAAGCGAGATCAATGAGAGATCTGGATGCTATTGACAATACAAGTGAGGTCAATGATATATCTGAATGGTATTTACAAAACAACTGAGGTCAATGATATAGCTGGATGGTATTGAGAGTAAATGTGAGGTCAATGATATATCTTGATGTTGTTTACAATACAAGTGAGGTCAATGATATATCTGGATGGTATTGACAATGCAGGTGTGATCAATGATATATCTGCGTGGTACCATCAGTAAATGTGAGGTCAGTTATAGATCTGGATGGTATTTGCAGTAAATGTGAGGTCAATGTTATATCCGGATGGTATTTGCAATATAAGTGAGTTCAATGATATATCTGGATGGTATTGACAATGCAGGTGTGATCAATGATATATCTGCGTGGTACCATCAGTAAATGTGAGGTCAGTTATAGATCTGGATGGTATTTGCAGTAAATGTGAGGTCAGTGATATATCTGAATGGTATTTACAGTAAATGTGAGGTCAATGATATATCTGAATGGTATTTACAATACAAGTGAGGTCAATGATATATCCGGATGCTATTTACAATACAAGTGAGGTCAATGATATATCTGGATGTTATTTACAGTAAATGTGAGGTCAATGATATATCTGAATGGTATTGACAATACAAGTGTGGTTAATGATATATCTGGATGGTGTTTACAATATAAGTGAGGTCAATGATATATCTGGATGGTATTTACAGTAAATGTGAGGTCAATCATATGTCTGGATGTGATTTCCAATATAAGCGAGATCAATGAGAGATCTGGATGCTATTGACAATACAAGTGAGGTCAATGATATATCTGAATGGTATTTACAAAACAACTGAGGTCAATGATATATCTGGAAGGTATTTTCAGTAAATGTGAGGTCATTGATATATCCGAATGGTATTAACAATACAAGTGAGGTCAATGATATATCTGGATGGTATTGACAATACAGGTGAGGTCATTGATACATCTGGATGGTATTTACAATACAGGTGAGGTCCATGATAAATCAGCATGGTACTTAGAATCCAAGTGACGTCAATGATATATCTGGATGGTATTTACAGTGCAAGAGGGGTCAAGATTTGCATCTGGATGTTTTTTAAAATACAAGTTAGGTCAATGATGTATCTGCATCGTATTTACATTGCAAGTGAGGTCAATGATATATCTGCATGGTTCTTACAGTAAATGTGAGGTCAATGATATATTTGGATGGTATTTACAATACAATTGAGGTCAATGAGATATCTGGATGGTATTTACTATACATTGAGGTCAATGATATATCTGCATGGTACTTACAGTAAATGTGAGGTCAATGATATATCTGGATCGTATTTACAGCAAATGTGAAGTCAATGATATATCTGGATGGTGTTGACACTAGATGGGAGGCTGATTATATATCTGAATGGTATTTACAATACAAGTGAGCTCAATGATATATCTGGATGGTATTTACAATAAATGTGAGGTCAATGATACATCCGGATGGTATTTACAATAAAAGTGAGGTCAATGATATATCTGGATGGTATTTACAGGAAATGTGAGGTTAATGAAATATCTGAATGGTATTTACAATACAAGTGAGGTCAAAGATATATCTGGGTGGCAGTTACAGTAAATATGAGGTACATGATATATCTGGATGGTATTTACAATACAAGTGAGGTCAATGACACATCTGGGTGGTATTTACAGTAAATGTGAGGTTCATGATATATCTCGGTGGCATTTACAATACAAGTGAGGTCAATGATATATCTGGATGGTATTTACAGGAAATGTGAGGTTAATGAAATATCTGAATGGTATTTACAATACAAGTGAGGTCAAATATATATCTGGATGATATTTACATTAAATGTGAGGTCAATGATCTATCTGTTTGGTATTGACAATAAAAGTATGGTCAATGATATATCTGGATGGTATTTACATTACAAGTGAGGTCAATGATATATCTGCATGTTACTTACAGTAAATGTGAGGTTAATGATCTATCTCGGTGGCATTTACGATACAAGTGAGGTCAATGATATATCTGGATGTTATTTACAATACAAGTGAGTTCAATGGTATATCTGGATGATACTTACAGTAAATGTGAGGTCAATGATATATCTGGATGGTATTGACAGTAAATGTGAGGTCAATGATATATCCGAATGGTATTTACAATACAAGTGAGGTCAAAGATATATCTGGGTGGTATTTACAGTAAAGATGAGGTCAATGATATATCTGGATGGTATTTACAATACTATTGAGGTCAATGACATATCTGGGTGGTATTTCCAGTAAATGTGAGGTTCATGATATATCTCGGTGGCATTTACAATACAAGTGAGGTCAATGATATATCTGGATGATATTTACAGGAAATGTGAGGTTACTGAAATATCTGAATGGTATTTACGATACAAGTGAGGTCAAAGATATATCTGGATGATCTTTACATTAACTGTGAGGTCAATGATATATCTGTTTGGTATTTACAATAAAAGTATGGTCAATGATATATCTGGATGGTATTTGCAGGAAATGTGAGGTCAATGATATATCTGGATGGTATTTACATTAAATGTGAGGTCCAAGATATATCTGGATGATCTTTAAATTAACTGTGAGTTCAATGGTATATCTGGATGATACTTACAGTAAATGTGAGGTCAATGATATATCTGGATGGTATTGACAGTAAATGTGAGGTCAATGATATATCCGAATGGTATTTACAATACAAGTGAGGTCAAAGATATATCTGGGTGGTATTTACAGTAAATATGAGGTCAATGATATATCTGGATGGTATTTACAATACAAGTGAGGTCAATGATATATCTGCATGGTACTTACAGTAAATGTGAGGTCAATGATATATCTGGATCGTATTTACAGCAAATGTGAAGTCAATGATATATCTGAATGGTGTTTACACTAGATGGGAGGCTGATTATGTATCTGAATGGTATTTACAATACAAGTGAGCTCAATGATATATCTTGCTGGTATTTACAATGCAAGTGACGTCAATTATATATCTGGATGGTATTTACAATAAATGTGATTACAATGATATATCCGGATGGTATTTACAATAAAAGTGAGGTCAATAATATATCTGGATGGTATTTACATTAAGTGCGAGGTCAATGATATATCTGGATGGTATTTACGGAAAATGTGAGGTCAATGATCTTTCCGGATGTTATTTACAATAAAACTGAGATCAATGATATATCTGGATGGTATTTACTATCCAAGTCAGGTCATTTATATAGCTGGATGGTATTGACAGTAAAAGTGAGGTCAATGATCTATCTGGATGGCATTTACAATAAAACTGAGGTCAATGATATATCTGGATGGTATTTACAATACAAGTGAGGTCAATGATATATCTGGATAGTATTTACAGTAAATGTGACGTAAATGATATGTCTGGGAGGTATTTATAATACAAGTGAGGTCAATGATATATCTGGGTGGAACTTACAGTAAATGTGAGGTTAATGATATATCTCGGTGGCATTTACGATACAAGTGAGGTCAATGATATATCTCAATGGTATTTACAGGAAATGTGAGGTTAATGAAATATCTGAATGGTATTTACAATACAAGTGAGATCAAAGATATATCTGGGTGGTATTTACAGTAAATATGAGGTACATGATATATCTGGATGGTATTTACAATACTAGTGACGTCAATGACATATCTGGGTGGTATTTACAGTAAATGTGAGGTTCATGATATATCTCGGTGGCATTTACAATACAAGTGAGGTCAATGATATATCTGGATGTTATTTACAGGAAATGTGAGGTTAATGAAATATCTGAATGATATTTACAATAAATGTGAGGTCAATGATATATCCGGATGGTATTTACAATGCAAGTGACGTCAATGATATATCTGGATGGTATTTACAATAAATGTGAGGTCAGTGATATATCTGGATGGTATTTACATTAAGTGCGAGGTCAATGATCTATCTGTTTGGTATTTACAATAAAAGTATGGTCAATGATATATCTGGATGGTATTTACATTACAAGTGAGGTCAATGATATATCTGCATGTTCTTTTGGGCCTCCTTATCTCGAGAGACAATGGATACGCGCCTGGAGGTGGTCAGTGGTTTGTGAAGCAGCGCCTGGAGTGGCGATAAAGGCCAATTCTGGAGTGACAGGCTCTTCCACAGGTGCTGCAGAGAAATTTGTTTGTTGGGGCTGTTGCACAGTTGGCTCTCCCCTTGCGCCTCTGTCTTTTTTCCTGCCAACTACTAAGTCTCTTCGACTCGCCACAATTTAGCCCTGTCTTTATGGCTGCCCGCCAGCTCTGGCGAATGCTGGCAACTGACTCCCACGACTTGTGATCAATGTCACACGATTTCATGTCGCGTTTGCAGACGTCTTTATAACGGAGACATGGACGGCCGGTGGGTCTGATACCAGTGGCGAGCTCGCTGTACAATGTGTCTTTGGGGATCCTGCCATCTTCCATGCGGCTCACATGGCCAAACCATCTCAAGCGCCGCTGACTCAGTAGTGTGTATAAGCTGGGGGTGTTGGCCGCTTCAAGGACTTCTGTGTTGGAGATATAGTCCTGCCAGCTGATGCCAAGTATTCTCCGAAGGCAGCGAAGATGGAATGAATTGAGACGTCGCTCTTGGCTGGCATACGTTGTCCAGGCCTCGCTGCCGTAGAGCAAGGTACTGAAGACACAGGCCTGATACACTCGGACTTTTGTGTTCCGTGTCAGTGCGCCATTTTCCCACACTCTCTTGGCCAGTCTGAACATAGCAGTGGAAGCCTTACCCATGCGCTTGTTGATTTCTGCATCTAGAGACAGGTTACTGGTGATAGTTGAGCCTAGGTAGGTGAACTCTTGAACCACTTCCAGAGCGTGGTCGCCAATATTGATGGATGGAGCATTTCTGACATCCTGCCCCATGATGTTCGTTTTCTTGAGGCTGATGGTTAGGCCAAATTCATTGCAGGCAGACGCAAACCTGTCGATGAGACTCTGCAGGCATTCTTCAGTGTGAGATGTTAAAGCAGCATCGTCAGCAAAGAGGAGTTCTCTGATGAGGACTTTCCGTACTTTGGACTTCGCTCTTAGACGGGCAAGGTTGAACAACCTGCCCCCTGATCTTGTGTGGAGGAAAATTCCTTCTTCAGAGGATTTGAACGCATGTGAAAGCAGCAGGGAGAAGAAAATCCCAAAAAGTGTGGGTGCGAGAACACAGCCCTGTTTCACACCACTCAGGATAGGAAAGGGCTCTGATGAGGAGCCACCATGTTGAATTGTGCCTTTCATATTGTCATGGAATGAGGTGATGATACTTAGTAGCTTTGGTGGACATCCGATCTTTTCTAGTTGTCTGAAGAGACCACGTCTGCTGACGAGGTCAAAGGCTTTGGTGAGATCAATGAAAGCAATGTAGAGGGGCATCTGTTGTTCACGGCATTTCTCCTGTATCTGACGAAGGGAGAACAGCATGTCAATAGTCGATCTCTCTGCACGAAAGCCACACTGTGCCTCAGGGTAGACGCGCTCGGCCAGCTTCTGGAGCCTGTTCAGAGCGACTCGAGCAAAGACTTTCCCCACTATGCTGAGCAGGGAGATTCCACGGTAGTTGTTGCAGTCACCGCGGTCACCTTTGTTTTTATAGAGGGTGATGATGTTGGCATTGCGCATGTCCTGGGGTACTGCTCCCTCGTCCCAGCACAGGCATAGCAGTTCATGTAGTGCTGAGAGTATAGCAGGCTTGGCACTCTTGATTATTTCAGGGGTAATGCTGTCCTTCCCAGGGGCTTTTCCGCTGGCTAGGGAATCAATGGCATCACTGAGTTCCGATTTGGTTGGCTGTATGTCCAGCTCATCCATGACTGGTAGAGGCTGGGCTGCATTGAGGGCAGTCTCAGTGACAGCATTCTCCCTGGAGTACAGTTCGAGGTAGTGCTCAACCCAGCGGTCCAACTGTTTGCGTTGGTCAGTGATTATGTCCCCCGATTTAGATTTGAGGGGGGTGATCTTCTTGATGGTTGGCCCAAGAGCTCTCTTCACGCCATCATACATTCCTCTGATGTTTCCAGTGTCTGAGGCCAGCTGAATATGACTGCATAGGTGTTGCCAGTAGTCGTTTGCGCAACGCCTAGCTGTTCTTTGTGCAGTACTTCTGGCTGCTTTAAGTGCTGCGGATGTTAAATCGCTGGGGGCTTTCTTGCAGTTCAAAAGTGCAATGCGCTTAGCGGCTATGTCAGGTTCCAGCTCTTCATTATGAGATTGAAACCAGTCTGCATTTCTCTTCGCACTTTTGACGTAGGTGGTCAAAGGTGACTCATAGATGGCTTCTCTGATTACAGTAAATGTGAGGTTAATGATCTATCTCGGTGGCATTTACAATACAAGTGAGGTCAATGATATATCTGGAATTCATTTACAATACAAGTGAGTTCAATGGTATATCTGGATGATACTTACAGTAAATGTGAGGTCAATGATATATCCGAATGGTATTTACAATGCAAGTGAGGTCAAAGATATATCTGAGTGGTATTTACAGTAAATATGAGGTCAATGATATATCTGGATGGTATTTACAATACTATTGAGGTCAATGACATATCTGGACGGTATTTGCAGGAAATGTGAGGTCAATGATATATCCGGATGATATTTACAATAAAGCTGAGATCAGTGATATATCTGGATGGTATTTACTATACAAGTCAGGTCAATGATATAGCTGGATGGTATTGACAGTAAATGTGAGGTCAATGATATATCTGGATGGCATTTACAATAAAACAGAAATCTCTGATATATCTGGATGGTATTTACAATACAAGTGAGGTCAATGATATATCTGGATGGTATTTACTGTAAATGTGAAGTAAATGATATGTCTGGGAGGTATTTACAATACAAGTGAGGTCAATGATATATCTGGGTGGCATTAACTGTAAATGTGAAGTAAATGATATGTCTGGGGGGTATTTACAATACAAGTGAGTTCAATGGTATATCTGGATGATACTTACAGTAAATGTGAGGTCAATGATATATCTGGATGGTTTTGACAGTAAATGTGAGGTCAATGATATATCCGAATGGTATTTACAATACTATTGAGGTCAAAGACATATCTGGGTGGTATTTCCAGTAAATGTGAGGTTCATGATATATCTCGGTGGCATTTACAATACAAGTGAGGTCAATGATATATCTGGATGGTATTTACATGAAATGTGAGGTCCATGATATATCTGGATGGTATTTACGGTAAATGTGAGGTCAATGATATATCCGGATGATACTTACAACAAAACTGAGATCAGTGATAGATCTGGATGGTATTTACTATACAAGTGAGGTCAAAGATATATCTGGATGATATTTACATTAAATGTGAGGTCAATGATCTATCTGTTTGGTATTTACAATAAAAGTATGGTCAATGATATATCTGGATGGTATTTACATTACAAGTGAGGTCAATGATATATCTGCATGTTACTTACAGTAAATGTGAGGTTAATGATCTATCTCGGTGGCATTTACGATACAAGTGAGGTCAATGATATATCTGGATGTTATTTACAATACAAGTGAGTTCAATGGTATATCTGGATGATACTTACAGTAAATGTGAGGTCAATGATATATCCGAATGGTATTTACAATGCAAGTGAGGTCAAAGATATATCTGAGTGGTATTTACAGTAAATATGAGGTCAATGATATATCTGGATGGTATTTACAATACTATTGATGTCAATGACATATCTGGACGGTATTTGCAGGAAATGTGAGGTCAATGATATATCCGGATGATATTTACAATAAAGCTGAGATCAGTGATATATCTGGATGGTATTTACTATACAAGTCAGGTCAATGATATAGCTGGATGGTATTGACAGTAAATGTGAGGTCAATGATATATCTGGATGGCATTTACAATAAAACAGAAATCTCTGATATATCTGGATGGTATTTACAATACAAGTGAGGTCAATGATATATCTGGGTGGCATTAACTGTAAATGTGAAGTAAATGATATGTCTGGGAGGTATTTACAATACAAGTGAGTTCAATGGTATATCTGGATGATACTTACAGTAAATGTGAGGTCAATGATATATCCGAATGGTATTTACAATACTATTGAGGTCAAAGACATATCTGGGTGGTATTTCCAGTAAATGTGAGGTTCATGATATATCTCGGTGGCATGTACAATACAAGTGAGGTCAATGATATATCTGGATGGTATTTACATGAAATGTGAGGTCCATGATATATCTGGATGGTATTTACGGTAAATGTGAGGTCAATGATATATCCGGATGATACTTACAACAAAACTGAGATCAGTGATAGATCTGGATGGTATTTACTATACAAGTGAGGTCAAAGATATATCTGGATGATATTTACATTAAATGTGAGGTCAATGATCTATCTGTTTGGTATTTACAATAAAAGTATGGTCAATGATATATCTGGATGGTATTTACATTACAAGTGAGGTCAATGATATATCTGCATGTTACTTACAGTAAATGTGAGGTTAATGATCTATCTCGGTGGCATTTACGATACAAGTGAGGTCAATGATATATCTGGATGTTATTTACAATACAAGTGAGTTCAATGGTAGATCTGGATGATACTTACAGTAAATGTGAGGTCAATGATATATCCGAATGGTATTTACAATACAAGTGAGGTCAAAGATATATCTGGGTGGTATTTACAATACTATTGAGGTCAATGACATATCAGGACGGTATTTGCAGGAAATGTGAGGTCAATGATATATCCGGATGATATTTACAATAAAACTGAGATCAATGATATATCTGGATGGTATTTACTATACAAGTCAGGTCAATGATATAGCTGGATGGTATTGACAGTAAATGTGAGGTCAATGATATATCTGGATGGCATTTACAATAAAACAGAAATCTATGATACATCTGGATGGTATTTACAATACAAGTGAGGTCAAAGATATATCTGGATGATATTTACATTAAATGTGAGGTCAATGATCTATCTGTTTGGTATTTACAATAAAAGTATGGTCAATGATATATCTGGATGGTATTGACATTACAAGTGAGGTCAATGATATATCTGCATGTTACTTACAGTAAATGTGAGGTTAATGATCTATCTCGGTGGCATTTACGATACAAGTGAGGTCAATGATATATCTGGATGTTATTTACAATACAAGTGAGTTCAATGGTAGATCTGGATGATACTTACAGTAAATGTGAGGTCAATGATATATCCGAATGGTATTTACAATACAAGTGAGGTCAAAGATATATCTGGGTGGTATTTACAATACTATTGAGGTCAATGACATATCAGGACGGTATTTGCAGGAAATGTGAGGTCAATGATATATCCGGATGATATTTACAATAAAACTGAGATCAATGATATATCTGGATGGTATTTACTATACAAGTCAGGTCAATGATATAGCTGGATGGTATTGACAGTAAATGTGAGGTCAATGATATATCTGGATGGCATTTACAATAAAACAGAAATCTATGATACATCTGGATGGTATTTACAATACAAGTGAGGTCAATGATATATCTGGATGGTATTTACTGTAGATGTGAAGTAAATGATATGTCTGGGAGGTATTTACAATACAAGTGAGGTCAATGATATATCTGGGTGGTATTTACAGTAAATGTGAGGTTAATTATATATTTCGGTGGCATTTACGATACAAGTGAGGTCAATAATATATCTGGGTGGTATTTATAGGAAATGTGATGTTAATGAAATATCTGAATGGTATTTCGAATACAAGTGAGGTCAAAGATATATCTAAGTGGTATTTACAGTAAATATGAGGTCAATGATATATCTGGATGGTATTTACAATACTAGTGACATCAATGACATATCTGGGTGGTATTTACAGTTAATGTGAGGTTCATGATATATCTCAGTGGCATTTACAATACAAGTGAGGTCAAAGATATATCTGGGTGGTATTTACAGTAAAGATGAGGTCAATGATATATCTGGATGGTATTTACAATCCTATTGAGGTCAATGACATATCTGGGTGGTATTTCCAGTAAATGTGAGGTTCATGATATATCTCGGTGGCATTTACAATACAAGTGAGGTCAATGATATATCTGGATGGTATTTACAGGAAATGTGAGGTTACTGAAATATCTGAATGGTATTTACAATACAAGTGAGGTCAAAGATATATCTGGATGATCTTTACATTAACTGTGAGGTCAATGATATATCTGTTTGGTATTTACAATAAAAGTATGGTCAATGATATATCTGGATGGTATTTACAGGAAATGTGAGGTCAATGATATATCTGGATGGTATTTACATTAAATGTGAGATCCAAGATATATCTGGATGATCTTTACATTAACTGTGAGGTCAATGATATATCTCGGTGGCATTTACAATACAAGTGAGGTCAATGATATATCTGGATGATATTTACAGGAAATGTGAGGTCAATGATATATCTGGATGGTATTTACATTAAATGTGAGGTCCATGATATATCTGGATGGTATTTACGGTAAATGTGAGGTCAATGATATATCCGGATGATATTTACAATAAAACTGAGATCAGTGATAGATCTGGATGGTATTTACTGTACAAGTGAGGTCAAAGATATATCTGGATGATATTTACATTAAATGTGAGGTCAATGATCTATCTGCGTGGTACCTGCAGTAAATGTGTGGTCAGTTATATATCTGGATGGTATTTACAGGAAATGTGAGGTTACTGAAATATCTGAATGGTATTTACAATACAAGTGAGGTCAAAGATATATCTGGATGATCTTTACATTAACTGTGAGGTCAATGATATATCTGTTTGGTATTTACAATAAAAGTATGGTCAATGATATATCTGGATGGTATTTACAGGAAATGTGAGGTCAATGATATATCTGGATGGTATTTACATTAAATGTGAGGTCCAAGATATATCTGGATGATCTTTACATTAACTGTGAGGTCAATGATATATCTCGGTGGCATTTACAATACAAGTGAGGTCAATGATATATCTGGATGATATTTACAGGAAATGTGAGGTCAATGATATATCTGGATGGTATTTACATTAAATGTGAGGTCCATGATATATCGGGATGGTATTTACGGTAAATGTGAGGTCAATGATATATCCGGATGATATTTACAATAAAACTGAGATCAGTGATAGATCTGGATGGTATTTACTGTACAAGTGAGGTCAAAGATATATCTGGATGATATTTACATTAAATGTGAGGTCAATGATCTATCTGCGTGGTACCTGCAGTAAATGTATGGTCAGTTATATATCTGGATGGTATTTGCAGTAAATGTGAGGTCAATGATATATCTGAATGGTATTTACAATACAAGTGAGGTCAATGATATATCTGGATGGTATTTACAGTAAATGTGAGGTCAATCATATGTCTGGATGTGACTTCCAATATAAGTGAGAACAATGATATATCTGGATGCTATTTGCAATACAAGTGAGGTCAATGATATATCTGGATGGTATTTACCGTAAATGTGAGGTCAATGATATATCTGAATGGTATTTACAATACAAGTGAGGTCAATGATATATCTGGATGGTATTTACAGTAAATGTGAGGTCAATGATATATCTGAATGGTAGTTACAATACAAGTGAGGTCAATGATATATCTGGATGCTATTTACTGTACATGTGAGGTCAATGATATATTTGGATGGTATTTACAATACAATTGAGGTCAATGATATATCTGGATGGTATTTACAGTAAATGTGAGGTAATTGATATATCCGGATGGTATTTACAATACAAGTGAGTTTAATGACATAGCTAGATTGCATTTACAAAACAAGTGAGGTCAATGATATATCTGGATGGTATTTACAGTCAATGTGAGGTCAATGATATATCCGGATGGTATTTACAATATAAGTGAGTTCAATGATATATCTGGATGGTATTGACAATGCAGGTGTGATCAATGATATATCTGCGTTGTACCTGCAGTAAATGTGAGGTCAGTTATATATCTGGATGGCTTTTGCAGTAAATGTGAGGTCAATGATATATCTGAATGGTATTTACAATACAAGTGAGGTCAATGATGTATCTGGATGGTATTTACAATACAAGTGAGGTCAATGATATATCTGGATGGTATTTACAGTAAATGTGAGGTCCATCATATATCTGGATGTGATTTCCAATACAAGTGAGATCAATGATATATCTGGATGCTATTTACAATACAAGTGAGGTCAATGATATATCTGGATGGTATTTACAGTAAATGTGAGGTCAATGATATATCTGAATGGTATTTACAATACAAGTGAGGTCAATGATATATCTGGATGGTATTTACAGTAAATGTGAGATCAATGCTATATCTGGATGCTATTTACAATACAAGTGAGGTCAATGATATATCTCGATGCTCTTTACTGTACATGTGAGGTCAATGATATATCTTGATGTTGTTTACAATACAAGTGAGGTCAATGATATATCTGGAAGGTATTTTCAGTAAATGTGAGTTTCAATGATATATCCGGATGGTATTTACAATACAAGTGAGGTCAATGAAATTTCCTTGTAGTATTAACAATACAAGCGAGGTCAATGATATATCTGGATGGTATTGACAATACAAGTGAGGTCATTGATATATCTGGATGGTATTGACAATACAGGTGAGGTCCATGATAAATCAGCATGGTACCTAGAATACAAGTGACGTTAATGATATATCTGGATGGTATTTACAATACAAGTGTGGTCAATGAAAGATCCGGATGGTATTAACAATACAAGTGAGGTCATTGATATATCTGGGTGGTATTTACAATCCAGGTGATCTCCATGATAAATCAGCATGGTACATCTAATACAAGTGACGTCAATGATATATCTGGATAGTATTTACAGTGCAAGAGAGGTCAAGATTTGTATCTGGATGGTATTTAAAATACAAGTTAGGTCAATGATGTATCTGCATCGTATTTACATTGCAAGTGAGGTCAATGATATATGCATGGTAGTTACAGTGAATGTGAGGTCAATGATATATTTGGATGGTATTTACAATACAATTGAGGTCAATGATATATCTGGATGGTATTTGCAAAAAGGCGAGGTCAATGAGATATCTGGATGGTATTTCTAGTAAATGTGAGGTCAGTGATGTATCTGGATGGTATTTACAATACTAGTGAGGTCAATGATATAGCAGGATGCTATTTACAATACAATTGAGGTCAATGATATATCTGGATGGTCCTTCAATAAAAGTGAGATCAATGATATATCTGCATGGAACTTTCAATACAAGTGCGGTAAATTATGTATCCAGATGATATTTACAATACACGTGAGGTCAACGATTTCGTTGGATGGTATTTACAGTAAATGTGAGGTCAATGATATATCTGGATGGTATTCACAAAACAACTGAGGTCAATGATGTATGTGGATGGTATTTGCAATACTATTGATATCAGTGATGTATCCGGATGGTATTTACAACACAATTGAGGTCAATGATATTCCTGGATGGTATTTGCAATACTAATGATATCAGTGATATATCCGGATGGTATTTACAACATAAGTGAGGTCGATGATATATCTTGATGGTAGTATCAGTAAATCTAAGGTCCTTGATGTATCTGGATGGTATTTCCAATACAAGAGAAGTCAATGGTCTATCTGGATGGTAATTAAAATAGAAGTGAGGTCAATGATATTTCCGGATCGTATTTACAATAAAAGTGAGGTCAATGAGAAATCTGGATGGTATTCACAGTAAATGTGAGGTCAATGATATATCTGGATGGTATTTACAATACAAGTGAGTTCAATGATATAGCTGGATGGTATTTCAATACAAGTGATGTCAATGATATATCCGAATGCTATTTACAATACAAGTGAGGTCAGTGATATATCTGGATGGTATTTACAATAAAAGTGAGGTCAATGAGATATCCGGATGGTATTTACAGTAAATGTGAGGTCAGTGATGTATCTGGATGGTATTGACATTACAAGTGAGGTCAATGATATATCCGGATGGTATTTACAATAAAGTGAGGTCAACGATATAGCTGGATGGTTTTTACAGTAAATGTGAGGTCAATGATATATCCGGATGGTATTTACAATGCAAGTGAGTTCAATGATATAGCTGATTGTATTTCAATACAAGTGATGTCAATGATATATCCGGATTGTATTTACAAAACAAGTGAGGTCAATGATATATCTGCATGGTATTTACAGTAAATGTGAGGTCAATGATAAATCTGGATGGTATTTACAGTAAATGTGAGGTCAATGATATATCCGGATGGATTTTACAATACATGTGAGGTCAATGATACATCTGGATGGTACTGACAGTAAATGTGATGTAAATGATATATCCGGATGGTATTTACATTACACGTGAGGTCAATGATATAGCTGGATGGTATTTACAACACATGTGCGGTCAATGAAATATATGGATGGTATTTACAATACATGTTTTGTCAATGATGTATTCGGATGGTATTTACAGTAAATGTGATGTCAATGATATATCTGGATGGTATTTACAGTCCAAGTGAGGTCAATGATATATCTGGATGGTACTTTCGATACAAGTGAGATCAATGATATATCTGGATGGTATTTTCAATACAAGTGATGTCAGTGATATATCGGAATGGTATTTACAATACACGTGAGGTCAGTGATATATCTGGATGCTGTTTACAGTAAATGTGAGGTCAATGATATGTCTGGATTGTGTTTGCAGTAAATGTGAGGTCAATGATGTATCTGGATGGTATTTACAGTAAATATGAGGTCAATGATATATCTGGATGGTATTTACAATACAAGTGAGGCCAATGATATATCTGGATGGTAATTACAGTAAATGTGAGGTCAATGACAGATCTGAATGATATTTCCAATACAAGTGAGGTCAAAGATATTGCTGGATGGTATTTTCAATACAAGTGATGTCAATGATATATTCGGATCGTATTTGCGGTAAATGTGATGAAAATGATATATCCGGATGATATTTACAGTACACGTGAGGTCAATGATATAACTGGGTGGTATTTACAGTAGAAGTGTGGTCAATGATATATCTGGGTGGCATTTACAATAGAAGTGAGGTCAATGCTATATCTGGATGGTATTTACAGTAAATGTGAGGTCAGTGATTTATCTGGATGTTATTTATATAAAATGTGAGGTCAATATTATATCCAGATGGTATTTGCAATACAAGTGAAGTCAATGATATATTTGGGTGGTCTTTACAATACAATTGAGGTCAATGATATATCTGGATGGTACTTTCATTACAAGTGAGATCAATGATATATTTGGGTGGTATTTACAATGCAATTGAGGTCAATGATATATCTGCATGGTACTTTCAATACAAGTGTGGTAAATTCTGTATCCGGATGATATTTACAACACACGTGAGGTCAACCATTTCACTGGATGGTATTTACAGTAAAAGTGAGGTCAATGATATATCTGGATGGTATTTACAAAACAAGTGAGGACAATGATATATGTGGATGGTATTTGCAATACTAATGATATCAGTGATATTTCCGGATGGTATTTACAACACAATTGAGGTCAATGATATATCTGGATGGTATTTGCAATACTAATGATATCTGTGATATATCCGGATGGTATTTACAACACAAGTGAGGTCAATGATATATCTGGATGGTATTTACAGTAAATGTGAGGTCAATGATGTATCTGGATGGTATTTCCAATACAAGAGAAGTCAGTGATCTATCTGGATGGTAATTAAAATAGAAGTGATGTCAATGATATATCCGGATGGTATTTACAATAAAAGTGAGGTCAATGAGATATCTGGATGGTATTTACAGTAAATGTGAGGTCAGTGATGTATCTGGATGGTATTGACAATACAATTGAGGTCAATGATATATCCGGGTGGTATTTACAATAAAGTGAGGTCAACGATATAGCTGGATGGTATTTACAGTAAATGTGAGATCAATGATATATCCGGATGGTATTTACAATGCAAGTGACTTCAATGATATAGCTGGATGGTATTTCAATACAAGTGATGTCAATGATATATCCGGATGGTATTTACAAAACTATTGAGGTCAATGATATATCTGCATGGTATTTACAGTAAATGTGAGGTCAATGATATATCTGGATGGTATTTACAGTAAATGTGAGGTCAATGATATATCCGGATGGATTTTGCAATACATGTGAGGTCAATGATATATCTGGATGGTATTTACAATACATGTGCGGTCAATGATATATATGGATGGTATTTACAATACAAGTTTTGTCAATGATATATTCGGATGGTATTTACAGTAAATGTGACGTCAATGATATATCTGGATGGTATTTACAGTCCAAGTGAGGTCAATGATATATCTGGATGGTATTTTCAATACAAGTGATGTCAATGATATATCCGAATGGTATTTACAATACAAGTGAGGTCAGTGATATATCAGGATTGTATTTGCAGTAAATGTGAGGTCAATGATATATCTGGATGGTATTTACAGTAAATGTTAGGTCAATGACAAATCTGAATCGTATTTACAATACAAGTGAGGTCAAAGATATTTTTGGATGGTATTTACAATACAAGTGATGTCAATGATATGTTCGGATGGTATTTACAGTAAATGTGATGAAAATGATATATCCGGATGGTATTTACAGTCCAAGTGAGGTCAATGATATAACTGGGTGGTATTTACAATAGAAGTGAGGTCAATGATATATCTGGGTGGTATTTACAATCGACGTGAGGTCAATGCTATATCTGGATGGTATTTACAGTAATTGTGAGGTCAACGATTTATCTGGATGTTATTTACAGTAAATGTGAGGTCAATATTATATCCAGATGTTATTTGGAATACAAGTGAAGTCAATGATATATCTGGATTGTATTTACAATACAAGTTAGGTGAATGATGTATCTGTATGGTATTTACAATACAAGTGAGGTTAATGGTATATGGATGTTGGATGTTCCGGGTTTTAGATGTTTCAAAAGGTATTGTGAGGGAGGTAAAAGAGGTGGGGGAGTGGCATTGCCAATCAGGGATAATATCACAGCTGCAGAAAGGGAGGTCGTCGTGGAGGGTTTGTCTACTGAGCCATTATAGGTTCAAGTCAGAAACAGGAAAGGAGTAGTCACTTTACTGGGAGTTTACTATAGACACCCCAATAGCAACAGAGACACGGAGGAACAGATTGGGAGGCAGATTTTGGAAAGGTGCAGAAGTAACAGGGTTGTTGTCATGGGTGACTTCAACTTCCCGAATATTGATTGGAACCTCCTTCGTGCAAATAGTTTGGATGGAGCTGTTTTTGTCAGGTTTGACCAGGAAGGTTTCCTGACTCAATATGTAGATAGGCCGACTAGAGGGGAGACTATGTTGGACTTGGTGCTTGGCAACGAACCAGGCCAGGTGGCAGATCTATTGGTGGGAGAACATTTCGCTGAGAGTGATCACAGCTCCCTGACCTTTACTATAGTCATGGAGAGGGACAGGAGCAGATGGGATGGGAACATATTTAATAGGAGGAGGGGAAATTACAATGCAGACACTGGGGAGCATAAATTGGGAACAGATGTTCTCAGGGAAATGCACGACAGAAATGTGGAGGTTGTTCAGGGAGCACTTACTGCGACTGCTGGGTAGGTTTGTCCCGATGAGGCAGGGAAGGGATGGTAGGGTGAAGGAACCTTTGATGACAAGAGATGTGGAACAGCTAGTCAAGAGGAAGAAGGAAGCTTACTTAACGTTGAGGAAGCAAGGATCAGACAGGGCTCTAGAGGGTTACAAGGTAGCCATTAAAGAGCTGAAGAATGGACTTAGGAGAGCTAGAAGGTGACATTAAAAAGTCTTGGTGGGTAGGATTCAGGAAAATCCCAAGGCGTTCGACACTTATGTGAGAAACAAGAGGATGGCCAGAGTGAGCGTAGGGTCGATCAAGGATACAAAGAACAAAGAAAATTACAGCACAGGAACAGGCCCTTCTGCCCTCCAAGCCTGCACCGATCCAGATCCTCTATCTAAACATGTCGCCTATTTTCTGAGGGTCTGTATCTCTTTTCTTCCTGCCTATTCATGTATCTGTCTAGATACATCTTAAAAGACGCCATCGTGCCCGCATCTACCACCACCGCTGGCAACGCGTTCCATGCACCCACCACCCTCTGCGTAAAGAACTTTCCATGCATATCCCCCCTAAAAATTTCCCCTTTCACTTTGAACTCGTGTCCTCTCATAATTGAATCCCCCACTCTGGGAAAAAGCCTCTTGCTATCCACCCTGTCTATACCTCTCATGATTTTGTACACCTCAATCAGGTCCCCCCTCAACCTCCGTCTTTCTAATGAAAATAATCCTAATCTACTCAACCTATCTTCATAGCTAGCGCCCTCCATACCAGGCAACATCCTGGTGAACCTCCTCTGCACCCTCTCCAAAGCATCCACATGCTTTTGGTAATGTGGCGACCAGAACTGCACGCAGTATTCCAAACGTGGCCGAACCAAAGATAGTGGAGGGAACTTGTGCCTGGAGTCGGAGGAGGTAGGGGCGGTCCTAAATGAATACTTTGCTTCAGAATTCACCAGTGAAAGGGACCTGGTCGTTTGTGAGGACAGCGTGGAACAGGCTGATATGCTCGAACAGGTTGAGGTTAAGAGGGAGGATGTGCTGGAAATTTTGAATGATATGAGGACAGATAAGTCGCCGGGGCCAGATGGGATATACCCAAGGATATTATGGGAAGCGAGGGAAGAGATTCCTGCGCCTTTGGCGATGATCTTTGCATCTTCACTGTCCACTGGAGTAGTACCGGACGATTGGAGGGTGGCAAATGTTATTCCCTTGATCAAGAAAGGGAATAGGGATAATCCTGGGAATTATAGACCAGTCAGTCGTACGTCAGTAGTGGGCAAATTATTGGAGAGGATTCTGAGAGACAGGATTTACGATTATTTGGAAAAGCATGGTTTGATTAGAGACAGTCAGCATGGCTTTATAAGGGGCAGGTCATGCCTCACAAGACTTATTGAATTCTTTGAAGTTGTGACAAAACACATTGATGAAGGAAGAGCAGTGGATGTGGTGTATATGGATTTTAGCAAGGCGTTTGATAAGGTTCCCCATGGTTGGCTCATTCGGAACGTAAGGAGGCATGGGATTCAGGGAAAGTTGGCTGTCTGCATACAAAACTAGCTGGCCCATAGAAGTCAGAGGGTGGTAGTAGATGGAAAGTATTCAGCCTGGAGCTCGGTGACCAGTGGTATTACACAAGGATCTGTTCTGGGATCTCTGCTCTTTGTGATTTTTATAAATGACTTGGATGAGGAAGTGGAAGGCTGGGTTAGCAAGTTTGCCGATGACACGAAGGTTGCTGGAGTTGTGGATAGTGTGGAAGGCTGTTGTCGGTTGCAACGGGACATAGACAGGATGCAGAGCTGGGCTGAGAAGTGGCAGATGGAGTTCAACCTGGAAAAGTGTGAAGTGATTCATTTTGGAAGGTCGAATTTGAATGCGGAATACAGGCTTAAAGACTGGATTCTTGGTAGTTGGAAGGAACAGAGGGATCTTGGGGTCCATGTCCATAGATCGCTCAAAGTTGCCACCCAAGTTGATAGGGTTGTTAAGAAGGCGGATGGTGTTTTGGCTTTCATTAACAGGGGATTGAGTTTAAGAGCTGCGAGGTTATGCTGCAGCTCTACAAGGCCCTGGTTCGACCACACTTGGAATATTGTGTTCAGTTCTGGTCGCCTCATTATAGGAAGGATGTGGAAGGTTTAGAGAGGGTACACAGGAGATTTACCAGGATGCTGCCTGGACTGGAGGGCCTGTCCTACGAAGAAAGATTGAGGGAGCGAGGGCTTTTCTCATTGGAGCGAAGAAGGATGAGAGGTGTCTTGATAGAGGTGTACAAGATGATGAGAGGCATAGATAGAGTTGATAGCCAGAGACATTTTCCCAGGGTGGAAAGGGCTATCACCAGGGGACATAATTTTAAGGTGATTGGAGGAAGGTTTTGGGGAGATGTCAGAGGTAGGCTCTTTACACAGAGAGTGGTAGGTGCGTGGAATGCGCTGCCAGCGGTGGTAGTAGAAGCAGATACATTAGAGGCATTTAAGCGACGCTTGGATAGGTACATGGATGATAGTAGAATGAAGGATAGGTAGTTAGTTTGATCTTCGAGTAGGTTAAAGGTTCGGCACAACATCGTGGGCCGAAGGGCCTGGACTGTGCTGTACTGTTCTATGTTCTATGTTCTATATCTGGATGGAATTTACAAGTGAGGTCAATGGTATATCTGGATTGTATTTACAATGCAAGTGAAGTCAATGATATATCTGCATGGTAATTGCAATACAAGTGAGGTTAATGATATATCTGGTTGACATTTACAAGTGAGGTCAATGATATATCTGGATGGTAATTACAATAAAAGTAAGGTCAGTGATGTTTTTGGATTGGTATAGAGAACAGAAGCTGGGATGTCATGCTTGTCCTGTACAGCGTGCTGGTTAGTACAAAGCTGGAGTATTACAAGCAGTTCTGGTCACCACATTACAGAAGGAAATTAATTGCGCTGGAGAGAGAACAGAGGAGACTTAGAAAAATGTTGCCAGGCCTTTAAAGTTGCAGCTGTGAGAAAACATTCGACCGGCGAGGATTGTTTTCCCTGGAACTGAGGAAGCTGAGGGGCGAATTGTTTGAGGTGTACAAAATTATCAAGGGCCTAGATAGAGTGCACAGGAAGGACATGTTTCCCTTGACAGGGAGCTCTGTTACCAGGCAACACAGATTTAAGGTGATTGGCAGAAGGATTAGAGAGGCCAAGTGGTGAAGCCTTTTCACCCAGATGGTGGTGGGTGTCTGAAATTCACTGCCAGGAACGGTGGTGGAGGCAAATACCCTCAACTCGTTTAAAAGGTATCTGGACATGTACCTGAAGTGATGTCGCCTGCAGGGCTATGGACCATGTGCTGGAACGTGAGATTAGTTTGTGTGGCTAGTTTATTCAGTCCATGCGGATACGATGGACTGAATGGCCTCCTGTGCTGCACTTTTTCTATGGTTCTATGTCTCCATGTTTATTACAGAGTGAATCTATTTCAATGAAAACATTAAGGAGCAGCATTCAGCTCAATTCAATTTGCACAGAGATCAGTTCTTGAACAATCCACTTCTTCCAATACTACTTAATCATTGGATCATACTGTTCCAGAAAGTTTAATTGAGTCCAAACCTGCTTCCTGGTCCAGGGACCCTGTCTTCAGTGTAAATTCATCTGTGAGAATTCTATAGACAGTCACTGACATGACAATTTACAGCTGAAATGATCTGAAATCTGTAACTGAAAAGTTGTTCCCAATTCCTTGCAGTGCTATCAAACTGCGGGCCGCATATTATCTGTCCTTCCGAAGAGTTAAAGAAATAATTGTCAGCTATCTGGCAAAAATACTTTAAAGAATCGAAATATCTATCAAATGTTAGATTTAAAAAAAAATATACATATGCACTTTCTATTCTGCATGTATAGTTCCTGAGTAAAATGAGTCAATTTCAGTTGTTAAATGACTGTAATTAACACCAGTCTCCTTGGGAACTAATTGTCTGTTTCTTGTTAATTCCAGTCATTTGAACACAGAAAATTCACACAGTATTATTTTGAGTAAAATTATAATGGAATATATTCTAAGTATTTTACAGGTCTGGATTTGCTCCCATCACTTCATAGCATGTTATGATTAAATGCTCAGTTCAAAACAAAAAGATGTTATTCTCACTCAGTGAAGTTTAACTTGAGGCATCAGCTTCACCGTGTTGGATTGAAAATACAGTTTTTTGGGTGGAAAGTGCTAGTTTATTATCAGGGCTGAAAAAATACGCCAGCATAGTCTCACAATTGTAAGCAGCATTTTTCACGTATTCTCAATTCCTCTCTTTAACTGTTACTTTATACAGAATCATTGTGTAAATGCCCAGCCGTCTGAATAGGGAACAAACCACACAATAAGGATGGTCCCACATTGGGGTGGAGAGGGTAGGTGAGGCAGGGGAGAGTTCGCTGACAATCTGGGACACATTTTCTTTTTGCTCCCAATGCATTGATACTGAGCTGACACTGTCCAACACAACATCCCTTCGAAATGTCCTCCAGAAGAGTGAAGCTACAGGACAGGTTATATTCTCAGCCATGGTTAAATCTCTCACATTATAAAATTATTAAAATATAAGGATTGAATTGGTCGGTATTAAATTGCTGAATTGAGCCTTGTATCAGTTTAGAAAATATGATAAAATATATTCTGTGACATAAGAAATGTTAATGGCAGAATTGTGCAAATATGTTGTCAGTATCTTGCTGTAAGCAATAAGAAGCAGGGAGATTTGGTCTCTCACTGAGTAAAGTTAGTACCAGTCACTGAACAGCAGCATTAACACTTTACAATCTAAATCTTGTCAGACAACAATGTACTTAAAACCAGATATGGGAGAGATCATGAAACCATTGCCGATTGCTGTAAAAACCCATCTGGTTCACTAATGTCCGACAGGGAAGGAAATTTGCAGTCCTTATCCAGTCTGGCCTGCATGTGACTCCAGACCCACAGCAATGTAGTTGACTCTAAAATGCCCTCCGAAATGGCCGAGCAATACACTCAGCTGTAGCACACCGTTACGAGGACTGCAGTGGTTCAAGGTGGCAGCTCACCACTACCTTCTCAAGGGCAATTACGGATTGGCAATAAATGCTGGCCTTTTCAGCGATGCCCACATCCCCGAAAGAAGAATAAAAATGTGAATATGATCATTTTCATAACTTTGGGGAACAGCTGGCGCGAATCTCTTTATCTAACAAGAATGAAATGAAGTAGGAGCTGATTCGTTTACTGATTTCAAATTACTTTTGTGATCCTGTGCTAGTCTTTAATTGCACAGAATTTCGATCCACTTTTCAGGGCAGGAGTCAGTCCTCACACTTGGAAACTGATCCAATTAACTGGACAGATTCTACAAAACATCAAAAGTTCCTTCTGCAAGATGCACTGCAACAACTCGCCAAGTCTCCTTCGACAGCACCTTTCAAACCTGTGACCTCCACCGCCAAGGACAAAGACAGCACATGCATGGGAACACCACCAGCTGTAAATTCCCCTTCAAGGCGCACAACATCCTGACTTGGGATGAGAGCGCTGTTCCTTCATGTCAGGTTCAAAACATGAAAATCTCTTCCTAACTGCACTTTTGCTTTACCTGCACCACATGGACAGCAGCAGTTCAAGCAGGCAGCTCACCAACACCCCACCAACCCCTCCACCCAACCCCGCCGCCCACCACCCCCAACTACCCGCCCCCACAAGCCCCCAACTCCACAGGGCGATTTGAAAGGGCAGAAAGTTCTGGCCTTGCCAGTGACGCCCGCATTCCATGAGAGATCGAAACAAAAACTAAATGACATGCATTGTAATTACAGGCCAGTCAGTTTAATATCAGTGGCAGGATCTTTCATTAAGGTACCATATTGTGGAACAAAATTAACAGTTGTATGAATAAATGTGGGTTAATTTAGAATTCAAACGGAACATGGATTTGGTCAGGGCAAATCGTGTTTAACTAATTTTATGAGTTCACGGAGAGCATTGATGAGGATAATTCAGTTGATGTGGTGGACACGACGTCCAAAAGAGGTTTGATAAAGTGACGCATAACAGCCTTGTCATCATATTTGAACCTTAGGGAATAAAACGGACACTGGCAGCATGGGTGTGGAGCTGGCTAAGTCATACAGGTCATCGAGTTAAACAGCACAGAAACAGGCTCTTCGGCCCATCGTATCTGTGCCTGCCATCAATCACCTATTTATCCGAATCCCATTTTCCAGCACTTGGCCCGGAGCTTTGTATGTTACAGCGTTTCAAATGCTCATCTAAATACTTCTTAAATGTTGTGAGTGCTCCTACCTCTACCACCCCTTTAGTTAGTGTATTCCAGATTCCAACTACCCTCTGGGTGATTTTTTTCCTCAAATCCCCTCTAAACCTCCGGCCCCTTACCTTAAATCTATTCCCCCTGTTTATCGATCCCGCTGCTAAAGGAAAAGGTTGCTTCCTCTCTATCCTACCAATGCCCCACATAATTTTGTACACCTCAATCAGGTCCACCCTCAGCCTCTCTTCTCTAAGGAAAACAATCCTCGCCTATCCACTCTCCCTTCATAGCTGAAATGCTCAAGCCCAGGCAATATCCTGGTGGATATCTTCTGCAGCCTCTCCAGAGCAATCACATCCTTCCTATAATGTGGTGACCAGAACTGTACACAGTACTCCAGCTGTGGCCTAACTAGCGTTTTATACAGCTCCATCATAACCTCCCTGCTCTTCTCTTCTATGCCTCGGCTAATAAAGGCAAGTATCCCCTATGCCTTCCAAACAACCTTATCTACCTGTGCTGCTGCCTTCGTTCAGTGATCTATTGACAGATACACCAAGGTCCCACAGGCCCTCTGTACTTCCTGGGGTCCTACCATCCATTGTACGTTCCCATGCCTTGTTAGTACTCCCAAAATACATCACCTCGCACTTCTCAGGTTTAAATTCCAGTTGCTACTGCGGTGCCCATCTTACCAGCCCGTCTATATCGTCCAGTAATCAGAGGCTTTCCTCCTCACTATTTACAACTGCACCAATTTTTGCGACATTTGTGAACTTACTGATCATACCTCATATATTCACGTCTAAATTATTAATTTACACTACAAATATCAAGGGTCCCAGCACTGATCCCTGCGATACACCACTGGTCACAGGTTGCCACTCACAAAAACAACCCTCGACCATCACCCTCTGCCTCCTGCCACTAAGCCAATTTTGGATCCAATTTGCCAAATTGCCCTGAATCCGATAGGCTCCTACCTTCTTAACCAATCTCCCATGTGGGACCTTATCAAAAGCCTTACGGAAGTCCATGCAGACTACATCAACTACTTTACCCTCATCTACACATCCAGTCACCACCACGAAAAATTCAATCAAGTTAAGTCTCAGGAAATGGAAAGTAGTGGTGAAGAATATTTTTTTTTAACTGGAAGGAATTATATAGTGGGGCTTACCAGGGGTCAGTACAATAACTACTGATTTCCTGGTCTATATTACTGACCTGGACTTGTGAAGTGCGCAATTATACCGTTTCAAAATGACTCAACATTGTAATGAGGATAGTGACAGACTTCTATAGGATCTAGACAGATTGACGGAATAGGGAGACACGCAGCAAATGAAATTTAATACAATGAAATGTTTAGTGATACAGTTTAGTGGGAAAACGAGGAAACGTAATATGAAATAAAGGATTCAATTCTAAAGGAGATGCAAGAGCCGGGCACCTTTGTGTATATGTGCATAAATCGTTGAAGGTGACAGGGCTGATTGAGAAAGCAGTTAATAAGTTATAGAGGCTTTTTGGATGGGAGGCATAGAGTAAAAAAGCGACACATAATGATGAACATTTCTCTCTTTCACGTTCTCTATATTTCTTTCTCACTCTCTGTCTCTCTCTCTCTCTCTCTGCCGCGTTGGCTGTTTCTCTCTCTTCTCTGATTTTCTCTTTGACGCTTTTTCTCTCTCTCCCTTTCTCTGGCTTTGTCCCTTTCTCTCTTTCTCTGGCTCTTCCTCTTTAACTTTCTCTCTTTCTCTCTCTTTCTCTGGCTCTTCCTCTTTAACTTTCTCTCTTTCTCTCTCTTTCTCTGGCTCTTCCTCTTTAACTTATTCACTTGATCTCTCTTTCTCTTCCTCTTTAACTTTCTCTCTCTCTCTCTCTCTCTCTCTCTCTCTCTCTCTCTCTCTCTCTCTCTCTCTCTCTCTCTCTCTTGGCTCTATGTCTTTGACTTTCGCACTCTGGCGTTGTCTATCGATTACTCTCCAGCTTTGTATCTCGCTCTCTGGTTTTCTCTTTCCCTCTCTCTGGCTCTTTCTCTTTTCCATTGCCTCTCCTTCTTTGGTTCTTTCTGCTTGACTCTCTCTCTCTCTCTGGTTTTCTCTTTCTCTCTCTCTGGCTCTTTCTCTTTTCCATTCCCTCTCCTTCTTTGGTTCTTTCTGCTTGACTCTCTCTCTCTCTGGCTTTGCTTTCTCTCTCTCTATGGCTTTCTCTTCAGCTGTTTCTCTCACATCCCTTTCTTTGGCTGTTTCACTCTCTCTCTCTCTGGCTTTGCTTTTTCAATCTCTCTCTCTGGCTATCTCTCTTTCGATCTCTCTCTCTCTCTCTCTCTCTCTCTGTCTTTTTCTGTCTTTCTGGATTTCTTTCACCCCCCACCAATAAATTTTGGCGCCCCCTGAGCAAGCTCTTCCCTTCAGAATTCTCTGCTGTAAATGTCCCCGTTCCCACCACCGCCCCACCCCCACCCACCGCCACCACCAATTTGACCCCCTCGCCAATATTTCGGTCGCAAATTCCCCCCTCTGCAAATGCACCTCCTGAAAACTTCCCTCCCGACAATAGCCCCCCTCCCCATCTGTTACCCCTGTCCCCTGAACCACTCCCAGTAAATTCATTTTCCCTCTTTCTCTGTCTCCTTCTCCCTCTCTTTCTCCTCTCTCCCTCTTGCCCTCTCCCGCTCTCTGACCCTTTGCATAAATCCGCACTCATCCACCTCCCCTCCATTCAAAACCTGGAGAAATGACACCCCCTTCCATTTTAAACATTAGTGACTTCCGTCTGTGAATATCCACAGGATTACCTCACCTCCCCCCCTCCCACACACACACACACCCGCCACCCGTGAATGGACCCCATCGAATTACCTCCCCCCGTGAAAATACCCCATAAAATTAGCCCCCAGAGAACGGACCCCATCTAATACGCTTCCCTCCACCCCCAGCGCCCCCTCCCCAAACCTCTATATAATATCCCCCATGAGAGCACTTCAAATTATGCCTCCCCCCTTGAACAGACCCCTATCTAATGACCCTCCCACCCCAACACCCATCCCCATCAAAAGGCCCCATGAATCAACTGGAGCATCCCCCCTCCCATTTCAAACCTGGAGAATCCCCCCTCCCATTTTAAACCTGGAGAATACCCCTCCCATTTTAAACATTGAGTAGACCGCCTTGCCCCCTCGAATTTATGACGCCACAGAACCACCCCCTGCAACTGGTTGCAGCAGCTTGGACAGAAGAAGAGGTATGGAGCGAACCTACAGCTGGGAGGTCAATTTCAGTGTAAGTTAAAAGTTAATTCCCTTTTGATTTCGGAGAACCAGGGGACTCCTGGATAAGTAAAATCTATATATTTGGATGGTGTAAAATCAATTTCTTTTACTTTTGGTTGCAGCAGCTTGCACAGAAGAAGAGGTATGGAGCGAACCTACAGCTGGGAGGTCAATTTCAGTGTAAGTTAAAAGTTAATTCCCTTTTGTTTTCGGAGGAGCAGGGGACTGCTGGGTAAGTGAAAACTATATATTTGGGCGGTTTACAATCAATTTCTTTTAGTTTTGGTTGCAGCAGCTTGGACAGAAGCAGAGGTACGGAGCACATTTACAGCTGGGAGGTCAATTTCAGTGGAAGTTAAAAGTTAATTCCCTTATGTTTTTGGAGGACCAGGGGACTGCTGGGTAAGTGAAAACTATATATTTGGGCGGTTTAAAATCAATTTCTTTTAGTTTTGGTTGCAGCAGCTTGGACAGAAGCAGAGGTACGAAGCGAACTTACAGCTGGGAGGTCAATTTCAGTGCAAGTTAAACGTTAAGTCCCTTTTGTTTTCGGAGGACCAGGGGACTGCTGGGTAAGTGAAAACTATATATTTGGGCGGTTTAAAATGAATTTCTTTTACTTTTGGTTGCAGCAGCTTGGACAGAAGCAGCGGTACAGAGCGAAATTACAGCTGGCAGGTCAATTTCAGTGTAAGTTAAAAGTTAATTCCCTTTTGTTTTCAGAGGACCAGGGGACAGCTGGGTAAGTGAAAACTATATATTTGGGCGGTTTAAAATGAATTTCTTTCACTTTTGGTTGCAGTAGCTTGGACAGAAGCAGCGGTACAGAGCGAAATTACAGCTGGGAGGTCAATTTCAGTGTAAGTTAAAAGTTAATTCCCTTTTGTTTTCAGAGCACCAGGGGACTGCTGGGTAAGTGAAAACTATATATTTGGGCGTTGTAAAATCAATTTCTTTTACTTTTGGTTGCAGCAGCTTGCACAAAGAAGAGGTATGGAGCGAACTTACAGCTCGAAGGTCAATTTCAGTGTAAGTTAAAAGTTAATTCCCTTTTGTTTTCGGAGGACCAGAGGACTGCTGCGTAAGTGAAAACTATATATTTGGGCAGTTTAAAATCAATTTCTTTTACTTTCGGTTGCAGCAGCTTGCACAGAAGAAGAGGTACGGAGCGAACTTACAGCTCGGAGGTCAATTTCAGTGTAAGTTAAAAGTTAATTCCCTTTTGTTTTCGGAGGACCAGAGGACTGCTGCGTAAGTGAAAACTATATATGTGGGCGGTTTAAAATCAATTTCTTTTAGTTTTGGTTGCCGCAGCTTGGACAGAAGCAGAGGTACAGAGCAAACTTACAGCTGGGAGGTCAATTTCAGTGTAAGTTAAAAGTTAATTCCCTTTTGTTTTCGGAGGAGCAGGGGACTGCTGGGAAGTGAAAACTATATATTTGGGCGGTTTAAAATCAATTTATTTTAGTTTTGGTTGCAGCAGCTTGGACAGAAGCAAAGGTACGGAGCACACTTACAGCTGGGAGGTCAATTTCAGTGGAAGTTAAAAGTTAATTCCCTTTTGTTTTTGGAGGACCAGGGGACTGCTGGGTAAGTGAAAACTATATATTTGTGCAGTGGCTGTACCCGAGACACTACACGTGTCGTGTCTCCCACCCACCCTCGTCCTCAAACCAAAAAAAAGGACTCTGGTGTGTTGATAAGGTAAGCTTTTTATTTAAAAAGTTCTGTCCGTCGGATTGCTAAGCTAACATGTTTTGATTTTTTGGTGGGGGTTTTTCAGTAGATTTGTTGGGAATTTAGAATGGAGGTGAAGGCAGTTGTATGTTGCTCCTGCAGAATGTGGGTGGAAAGGGTCGCCAAGAGTGTCCCTGTCTACTGCATCTGCGGGAAGTGCACCCAACTCCAGCTCCTCGAGAACC
The DNA here is from genome assembly GCF_036365525.1 of Heterodontus francisci. NCBI lineage: Eukaryota > Metazoa > Chordata > Chondrichthyes > Heterodontiformes > Heterodontidae > Heterodontus > Heterodontus francisci. The sequence goes on along the minus strand of NW_027140450.1, from coordinate 144,573 downwards.
GTGTTAGTGAACTGGAGCTGGAGCTGGATGAACTTCGGATCATTCGGGAGGTGGAGGGGGTTATTGAGAGGAGTTATGGGGAGGTAGTCACACCGCAGGTAAATGACGTAGGTAGATGGGTTACCGTCAGGGGAAGGAGAGAGAACCAGCAGGCAGTGCAGGGATCCCCTGTGGCCGTTTCCCTCAACAACAGGTATACCGTTTTGGATACTGTTGCGGGGTCGACTTACCAGGGGTAAGCAATGTGGTACAGGTCTCTGACACAGAGTCTGTCCCTGTTGCTCAGAAGGGAAGGGGGAAGAGGAGCAGTGCGTTAGTCATTGGGGACTCCATAGTTAGGGGAACAGATAGGAGGTTCTGTGGGAAACAGAGAGACTCACGGTTGGTGTGTTGCCTCCCAGGGTTCATGATGTCTCGGATCATGTTTTTGGGATCCTTAAGGGGGAGGGGGAGCAGCCCCAAGTCGTGGTCCACATAGACACCAACGACATAGGTAGAAAGAGAGATGGGGATTTAAGGCAGAAATTCAGGGAGCTAGGGTGGAAGCTTAGAGCGAGAACAAACAGAGTTGTTATCTCTGGGTTGTTGCCCGTGCCACGTCCTCGCAAAGCGAGGAATAGGGAGAGAGAGGAGTTGAACACGTGGCTGCAGGGATGGTGTAGGAGGGAGGGATTTGGTTTCCTGGATAATTGGGGCTCTTTCTGGGGTAGGTGGGACCTCTACAAATAAGATGGTCTTTACCTGAACCAGAGGGGTACCAATATCCTGGGGGGGAGATTTGCTAGTGCTCTTCGGGGGGGTTTAAACTAATTCAGCAGGGGAATGGGAACCTAAAATGTAGCGCCAGTGTACAGGATGTTGAGAGTAGTGAGGTCAGGGATAAGGTTACAAGGGCGCAAGAGGGCACTGGCAAGCAAGAACTTGGTTTAAAGTGTGTCTACTTGAACGCCAGGAGCATCCGGAATAAGGTGGGTGAGCTTGCAGAATGGGTTGGTACCTGGGATCTCGATGTAGTGGCCATTTCGGAGACATGGGTAGAGCAGAGGCAGGAATGGATGTTGCAGGTTCTGGGATTTAGATGTTTCCGTAAGAACAGAGAAGATGGTAAAAGAGGAGGGGGTGTGGCATTGTTATTCAAGGAGAGTATTACAGCAGCAGAAAGGACGTTTTATGACTCGTCTACTGAGGTAGTATGGGCCGAGGTTAGAAACAGGAGAGGAGAGGTCACCCTGTTGGGAGTCTTCTATGGACCTCCAAATAGTTCCAGAGATGTAGAGGAAAGGATAGCGAAGATGATTCGCGACAGGGGCGAGAGTAAGAGGGTCGTTGTTATGGGGGACTTTACCTTCCCAAATATTGACTGGAAATACTATAGTTCGAGTACTTGAGATGGGTCAGTTTTTGTCCAGTGTGAGCAGGAGGGTTTTCTGACACAATATGTAGAAAGGCAAACAGGGGCGATGCCACATTGGATTTGGTACTGGGTAATGAACCCGACCAGGTGTTAGATTTAGATGTAGGTGAGCACTTTGGTGATAGTGATCACAATTCGGTTAGGTTTACCTGAGCGATGGGAAGGGACAGGTATATACCGCAGGGCAAGAATTATAGCTGGGGGCAAGGAAATTATGATGCGATTAGGCAAGATTTAGGATGCGTAGGATGGGGAAGGAAACTGCAGGGGATGGGCACAATCGAAATGTGGAGCTTATTCAAGGAGCAGCTACTGCTTGTCCTTGATAAGTATGTACTGTGAGGCAGGGAGGAAGTTGAAGCGCTTGTCAAAAGGAAGAAGAAGGCTTATGTTAGGATGAGACGTGAAGGCTCAGTTAGGGCGCCTGAGAGTTACAAGCGAGCCAGGAAGGATCTAAAGGGAGAGCGAAGAAGAGAAAGGAGAGGACACGAGAAGTCATTGGCGGATAGGATCAAATAAAACCCTAAGGCTTTCTATAGGTATATCAGGAATAAAAGAATGACTAGAGTTAGATTAGGGCCAATCAAGGATAGTAGTGGGAAGTTGTGTGTGGAATCCGAGGAGATAGGGGAAGCGTTAAATGAATATTATTCGTTCGTATTTACAGTAGAGAAAGAAAATGTTGTCGAGGAGAATAATGAGATTCAGGCGACTAGGCTAAATGGGATTGAGGTTCACAAGGAGGAGGTGTTATCAATTTTGGAAAGTGTGAAACTAGATAAGTCCCCTGGGCCAGTTGGGATTTATCCTAGGATTCTTTGGGAAGCTAGGGAGGAGATTGCAGAGCCTTTGTCCTTGATCTTTATGTCGTCCTTGTCGACAGGAATAATGCCGGAAGATTGGAGGATAGCAAATGTTGTTTCCTTGTTCAAGAAGGGGAGTAGAGACAGCCCTGGTAATTATAGACCTGTGAGCCTTACTTCGGTTGTGGGTAAAATGTTGGAAAAGGTTATAAGAGACAGGATTTATAATCATCTTGAAAAGAATAAGTTCATTAGCGATAGTCAGCACGGTTTTGTGAAGGGGAGGTCGTGCCTCATAAACCTTATTGAGTTTTTCGAGAGGGTGACCAAACAGGTGGATGAGGGTAAAGAAGTGGATGTGGTGTATATGGATTTCAGTAAGGCGTTTGATAAGGTTCCCCATGGTAGGCTATTGCAGAAAATACGGAAGTATGGGGTTGAAGGTGATTTAGAGCTTTGGATCAGAAATTGGCTAGCTGAAAGAAGACAGAGGGTGGTGGTTGATGGCAAATGTTCATCCTGCAGTTTAGTTAGCAATGGTGCACCGCAATGATCTGTTTTGGGGCCACTTCCGTTTGTCATTTTTATAATTGACCTGGAAGAGGGTGTCGAAGAGTGGGTTAGTAAATTTGCGGATGACACGAAGGTCGGTGGAGTTGTGGATAGTGCTGAAGGATGTTGTAGGGTACAGAGGGACATAGTTAGGCTGAAGAGCTGGGCTGAGAGATGGCAAATGGAGTTTAATGCGGAAAAGTGTGAGGTGATTCACTTTGGAAGGAGTAACAGGAATGCAGAGTACTGGGCTAATGGGAAGATTCTTGGTAGTGTAGATGAGCAGAGAGATCTTGGTGTCCAGGTACATAAATCTCTGAAAGTTGCTACCCAGGTTAATAGGGCTGTTAAGAAGGCATATGGTGTGTTAGATTTTATTAGTCGGGGGATCGAGTTTCGGAGCCACGAGGTCATGCTGCAGCTGTACAAAACTCTGGTGAGACCGCACCTGGAGTATTGCTTGCAGTTCTGGTCACCGCATTATAGGAAGGATGTGGAAGCTTTGGAAAGGGTGCAGAGGAGATTTACTAGGATGTTGCCTGGTATGGAGGGAAGGTCTTCCGAGGAAAGGCTGAGGGACCTGAGGTTGTTTTCGTTGGAGAGTAGGAGGAGGAGAGGTGACTTAATAGAGACATATAAGATAATCAGAGGGTTAGATAGGGTGGATAGTGAGAGTCTTTTTCCTCGGATGGTGATGTCAAACACGAGGGGACATAGCTTTAAGTTGAGGGGTGATAGATATAGGACAGATGTTGGAGGTAGTTTCTTTACTCAGAGTAGTAGGGGCGTGAAACGCCCTGCCTGCAACAGTAGTAGACTCGCCAACTTTAAGGGCATTTAAATGGTCATTGGATAGACATATGGATGAAAATGGAATAGTGTCGGTCAGATGGTTTCACAGGTTGGCGCAACATCGAGGGCCGAAGGGCCTGTACTGCGCTGTAATGTTCTAATCTAAAAACAAACCCCGCCCCCACGAATTCCGCCCACAAATCTCCTTCTGAAATTTGCCGGCAAAATCACCCCCCCCCCCCCCCAAAATCATCCCCAGCAGCAGACACCATCAGATGGAGATGGTGAGAGGGGCCGAGGCGGAGTAACTGCATTGAGACAGAGACACCAGCAGATGGAGATGATGAGAGGGGGGCAGAGCAAGTCCCAACTCAATAGCTCAGATTCTTTATAAAAATTATCTGAGAATCAGATATAAAATCATTTCAGGGCTCAGTGCTGTAAATATAAAAAGTACTTTCTGTCCTGTGGGGAGTGCAGTGAATGGAATATGAAATGGGATTTAGTTCCAGTGTTTATCTCTTTCTATGATTTCACTAATTTAACAATGATATTGAGAGGGCATTTCAGCGCCTTCTTCAGCTCCTCTCTGAATTTAGTCTGGGTCACAGTGTAAATACATGTGTTGGTGCAGGAACTGAGAAGCTGCAGCATCTTTGATGTGTGATCTGTGATATAGACAGGGTTAGTGTTGGAGGAATAATAATCCTGAATATCTGCAAATCGCCTATAAATGACAAACACAACCTGAGTAACCCATAACAATATAAAACTGCTGGATATACTGAAGAGTAAAATAATTGATTTTCTCCGATTCTCCATCTCTGGGTCCTTTTGATTCTCTCCATTGCTGTGGCGCCGAAATCCCCTGCGGACTTCACTGGAGAATAAAATCCGTCTGACAGTCAGAACATTGAGCAGCAAAATCAGAAAAAACGGGAGACAAGGGGTTAAAATGTAGTGAGACAATTCCAGTGCCCCCCATGTGGGGGAAGTAAAGAAACTCGGTTTATAAACACAACCCAAGGGAACATTATCAATAAAGTAATCTTCTTTATGGACAAAGTAAACTGGGACATTCAGTAAACAGCCCAGCACAATCACTGTTCCTGCAACCACATCCGCCGTTTTCTTGGTGCAATATTTTGTTTTCAGCTTCTCACAACAAATAGCCACAAATCGATCAAAGGTGAAAGTGACTGTGAGCCAGACAGAAACAACTGTGGATGCAGAAAGCAGAACGATAAAAATAGAACAGACAGGAGTAATGTTCAGGAATGAATCTGGGAAATAAATTAAAACAATTCTGATCAATATGGGATCAATGACAATGACCAGGAGATCAGACACTGCCATTCCCACCATGTAGACACTGATACATTTGGAGAGACCGCACTTCCCTCGGGACAGGATCACAATCGCCACCAAGTTAACTGGAAGAGAGAGAAAAGGAAGCAGAGAAATTACTAATCAAACCTGGAGACAAAGCAGCAGTTTGACAAGATCTGGGCTGAAATTTCCAGCTTTGGTGCTGCATCGAACAGTGAAAACTGATTCATTGACCTGGGCAGTGCTTTGTCACAGTGAAATGTTTGAAAACACAATTATTAATAATGAATTGGGAAATTGATACAGAAAGTGAATAAAGCCAGCACCAGATCTACTGAAAGTACTGAGTGAGGATGCAGTACTGGTGGGGAAATGAGAAGTAGTTTTACAGAGATGGAATCCAATGGGTTAAATGGGGATTTGTCTCCAGACTGTTGGTCAGGAAGGTTTGGAAACAATGAAAGTTGCAGCGGGTTTGTTGCTGTGGGTTCAGAGAGCCGACAGAGGCTGGTACAAAATGGGAAAAGGCTGAGAGCTGCTGCGGTGAGTTTGAGGGTTGGGATTTATTTGGAAGAGGCAGCTGAAGGTGGAACCAGTGAGTGAGATTGGGAGGCAGAGAAGGAAAAGGACATGTTGGAGCTGGAGGGGAGTCATGAGCCAATGGTTTCTACAGGCAATTAAATATAAATTTAAATATATTTCTGATATCAACCTCGCTCTTTATTGCATTCAGCAGTCACAGAGATTTTATAGAGCAGTATTTAAATAATGATTTACCATCAGTGAACAAATGATTCGATGATGATTATTCAGTCACTAAGTAAGGAACAGGAAATTTCTACAAAACATGATCAGAACCAGACAGAAACAAACACAGAGGATCAATTCCAACAGTAAAATGAACACAATCTGACAGCAAACAACTTCAACTCACAGTTTCTCTCACTATCTGTTCTGGATATTTCAGCACTTTATGATAGTGAATTATTCACACTGCTGCTTCTTTCTCTTTACTTCTAATTATCTCTTTCTCTCGCTTTCATTCTCCCTGCTCTGTTTCTCCTTCCCGATCTCTCCGGTGTGCTCACGCCCTGCAAACTGTTACTTAAAGCTGTTTTCCACATCCGATTTATTCCTAACATTCTGTGCTGTGTTCTGTTCACCAGCCCTGTGTTCATTGATTCTATTCTCAGAGTCAGTTTGTTAAATGGTGAAACTTGTGTGAATAATTTCATGTATCTACAGAGCACCCAAGTCTCCACCTGTTCACCTGCACTCTCCACTTCATCTACAATACATGGATAAAACAAGATTTAAAGCTTCTTCTGCACAAACTTCACAATCATTGAAATTCCTTCTCCTGGATTTATGAAGTACACCATTAGAATGTGGGATTGTTTAATTAATAAAACACAAACATCAGCGCTGTTGATGATAATCTACAGATAAATGGAAAGGCTTTTGATTCAACTGTGTAAACCAATAAAACATCACATCAATACATTCTCTTTTACAATGTCTTCCAGTGAGAATGAAGACTCCACAGTGACGTAGAGAAGGAGATGTGAAAGAGGCAGCAGCAAGATCCGTTCAGTAGCCAGACCTCTGAAGTAATGTCAGACACACACAGAATGAAATAATATTTTATGACAGTGATAACGAATACATACATTGAAATCCAAGTTGAACTGTACCATATTAATGGGCATGGAGGACATTGTTCTGTCCGCTTGTAACACTGAGACTGTGAGTTGACTCATTATCAATCAGTGAAAAATCAATCATAAAAATATTCCAAGACCAGTCAGTTGCACATTGTGAAACTATGACAATCTCCTGATGATCTGATTCTTGATCCTAACCGAGTCATCTGATTCAAATATATTCAAAACACACAATAATCCAGCAACAATGCCAGGGTTACCTAAACCAATACAATTGAATACAGCTCCTGCAAGATGGAAAGAGTAAATAATGAGGAGATTCCATCAGTAATTTGCTGGAAACACACACTGTGAAATAATACTGAGTGCAGCAGCACAGTTAATATCGATTTACGCCATTAACAGCTGAGATACTGGCTTACCAGGAACTCCAATTGCTGCAAGTACAGGATAATAAATGCCTTCTATCTGATAGATTACTGGATATCCCATTTCTGTGAGAAATTGAGGCTTCTGTTATTCTGGAACCCACAGCTCCAGCAGGCACTCTGAGCTAATCCATCCCAATGGGTGTTGATTTATACAGGGGATAAGTCTCCACTGACACGGTTATACCCCAGATCATTGTTATTATAACAGTCACCTGAACAAACACATTACATCAGCAGCTTTGACTCTAATGTAAATATTGTGGTGGATAAAACACAATAATTTCAATGGCAATGATATTTGCTTAGTGAGACCTATCTCAGGACCAAACCTGAAATCTGTACTTCTCCTGGACGGATGCTACAATTATGAGTGGAGTCATTTACATTTTCCATATTATTGTATTGACCTTGTTCACTCCTGGCATTTCTATTGTAAATGTAACTAACTGTCTGCAGTGTGCACTGAATCCAGGGACAAAAACAATCCCGCCTTTGTCTGTTCCTGCCTTTTCCCAGTTAAACTGTGAACTTTGAGTCTCTGATTCGGGACCACGTTCAGGGTTACACTCTAGAAACTACTGTGGGTGATATTAGGGGACAGACACTGTACACGTCCATTGGGAGGCAGTCATGGAGTGACAATATTACTGGGCTAGTAGTCCAGAGGTCCAACCCAAGAGCCTGGTGACAGGGGTTCAAATCGTACCATGGCAGCTGCTGTAATTTAAATCCAATCAATTAACAAAAGTCTGCAATTGAAAGCTAGTTTCTGTAATGATGCCATGATACTATCATAGATTGCTGTAAAAACTCATTTGGTTTCCGAATTCCTTTCAGGTATGGAAATCTGCCATCCTTACCTGGTCTGGCCTACATGTGGTTACAGACCCAGAGCAATGTGGCTGACTCTTAACTGCTCTCTGAAATGGCCCAGCAAGTTGTCAAGGGCAACAAATGCTGACCTTGTCAGTGCAGCTCACATCACATGGAAGAATAAAAGAGAATCTTGTCTCCGCTATTTCACTGCAGATATTTCCCTGTTTATTCCATAGTGGTTAATGCCGACAGTAAAATTACAACTGCACCAACTCCTGACTCCGTTCCTCCACCTTACTGCTAACCGGACCCCCAAATTCCACCTTCCCTCACTATCAACTGCTCCAAATCCCTGCGTCAATGTCCAACCCTCTCCAAGTCCATCTCATCCAACAGCTTCAGCCGAACTGACCTGCATTGGCTCCCAGTCCTCGAAGTATTTAAATTTATAATTCTAAAGATTGGGTTAAACTTCTTCCATGTCCTCACCACTCCTCATCTCCGGCCACTCCTCCAAGCCTGCCGCCATCCCATCTGTGATCTCCCCATACATCTGACATTGGTATTTTTCAGTGGGACTGCCCCCGCCTGGTTCCAATATTACTGATCTGATTGTAACCAGAGCAACTCCAGCAACGGCCTCTCTTCCCACACCAGCACTGTTACCTCTGGAGTCCCGAAACTTTCTATTCCTGTTCCATCCTCTTCCTCATGTACTCACTTCCTGCTGTCCACATCATCTCCAGATGTGGGGTCAGCTTCCAAATGTGTGCTGACAGCACCCATCGCCAGCTCGCTCGACCGTCCACTGCCTCTGTGTCATCAGACTGTAAAAGTCTGTTTCCCATGAGCTGCAATTTCATCCAATTAAACAAAACGCAGAGCGAAACCTCCAGCTTTGGTTCCACCACAAACTCCACTCCCTTGTCATTGATTCCATCACCATTCCTAGCTGTTGTATCAGACTAAATATGATGTTGTGTAAATTATGCTCCCTATTCATCCCTGACATGAACTTCTGACCTGATGTTGTCTCCATCAGAAATGACACCTGCTTCCACCTCTGTAACATCTCCAGCCTCTGTCCCTGCCTCAGCGCATCAGGCACTTAAAAGGCTCAATCACTCACCTGTGTAAGATTATTATGTTACTAAATGCTACTAACCAGATAACTAATTGTTAAAAATTGCGTATCTACCTACTATATCTAACAATTGACGTTTATTGTTAACTAACATTTAGCTTCATTCGAACCCTTCATTGACGTGTGCTAAAGTGGGTAAACTTAGGAAATAGGGCACAGTATAGGAAAGATGTCAAGGGAGAGGGATTCTGGGAGATTATGCCAAGTTTTAAATTGCTTATTTGCAGTCAAAGGTTGAGACATTGAGAGCAGACAGTGAAAACAGCCTGTGTAGATTTGTCTCGTAATGAGATAAAAGAACAACTCAAAATGTAAAAGTATTGTAATAAAGTAGTCAACACAATGGGATACTAATTTCACAAATTCAAAAGTTTAGCAACCATCACAAAATTATTCTTGGTTCGTTCAGAAAGGCATCCTTTAATACAAGACTAATCACTGATTGGAAGAGGGGAGGGTGAACTAGATAGCTGCCATGATAAAAGGAGTCATGTCTTTGATACTGGTTAGCCGAGAATTTTCGAACAACAATGAGACAAGAGAGAGAGACCAACCAATAACCTGAAGGGCAAAACCTAAAAGAGAAAGAGTTCTGTGCTCTGCTGTCCAATCTCTAATATGGGGACTCGGAGCCGGGGTCACATTTTAAAAATAAGGCAGAGACATTTTTTTTTCTCAGAAGGCCTTGAGTCTTTGGAATTCTCGTCTTCAATTCGTAATCTGGTGGAAGCAGAGTCTTTGAATATTTTTAAGGCAGAGATAGATAGATTCGTGATAAGCAAGAGGATCGAAGGTTATCGGGGGCAGCTGGAAATATGGAGTAATCAATTTAGCCATGAACTTATTGAATGGCAGAGCAGGAACGAAGGGCCGAATGGCCTAATCCTGCCCCTAATTCGCATGTTCGTATGCAGTATCTGTGTTGGACTGTTAATTACTGCCTGACTATGTTTAATCTGATTTACAACAAGCTTTGTGCTGTCAAGTCTGTTATCACCTTAGAAGAGGGCATAAACCACTATCTTATTGACTGTTACATTATGACACCCCAAATGGGACTTGGCACAATGTGAATGCTTTTTGAGGGAAAAGAAGGATCTCGTGTTCGTAAGACTGGCCAACTTGGGAGGAAATCCCTTTTGGTGAATGTAGAGAAATTAATGGACCCACCAGTGATCAAAGGCACTTATACAGAAATATATAAAGAGAATAAATGAATTCATTTTGTTAAAGATGGTAAAGGAGCCTTCGAGGAGAAATTCAAGGCACTTAGAAACTTCATTCAAATATGGTTGGGGAGAATAAATCTTTCAATTGAGATTTTTTTCAACGAAGTTGTATAAAGTTATGCATCTGAGAATGTTTTGCTCTGCCCCCTTTGGAGTCAAGCAAATAAATTAACCCTACTGCAGCTGTATCATTCATTTAATTCACCAGACAACATTTGCATTGCTGAGAGTAAAATATATACATTGAATATTAATACACTTTCAATTTCTAAATTGTCAAATAAAAATGGACAAATTAATTCATTGGGTTTTGGGGCAGAGCAACAATGGGTTATTTCTGATTTTTTTAAACAGGTGACAACAGTTTCCAGGGTCACATGAAAGCTGATACCACAGCAAGAGATCCAGCAGCTTTAAAAATTACAGAACTTAACTGCAGACGTCAAATGTCACAGAATTGTCACAATTTAGTTTAAAGGATTTGCCTTCTCAAAAACTTTGGCAATTTTTTATCTTCTGTGACAGTGATTGCGAAGGACAGATAGTTTCAAGCATTTCTGTCATTAATGTAAAACTCCACACAATAACACCGAGCCTGGGCATAGGAAATAGGAATCCATCATCAACATTAAATTATTTCAAGCAATCATATAAGAATTCATTTGAAGTACAAGGAGATCCACAAAAACCTGGTGATTTACAGAGAAGCAGCGGGAGAGGAGTGGATTTAAAGTGCACCAAAACCTGGTGAATAAGAGAGGAGCAGCGGGAGAGGAGTGGATTTAAACAAACACCAAAATCTGGTGAATAAGAGATGAGCAGAGGAAGAGGAGTGGATTTAAAAAGCAGCGAAATCTGGTGAATAAGAGAGTAGCAGCGGGAGAGGAGTGGATTTAAAAAGCACCGAAATCTGGTGAATAAGAGAGGAGCAGTGGGAGAGGAGTGGATTTAAAAAGCAACCAAACCAACTGTGTAGCAGCCCCGTCAACCAATTTTATCTGCACCATCTGTGGACGAGTCTGTCACTCAAGAATTGGCATTTATAGCCTCTCCAGGCGCTGAAGTGCAAGATTTCTTCTGCCCTACCATATCTTGAATGAAGTTTATAACTTTATCATCTTTAACAACATTAGAATTGTACATTAGAACATTACAGTGCAGTACAGGCCCTTCGGCCCTCGATGTTGCGCCCACCTGTGAAACCATCTGACAGACACTATTCCATTTTCATCCATATGTCTATCCAATGACCATTTAAATGCCCTTAAAGTTGGCGAGTCTACTACTGTTGCAGGCAGGGCGTTTCACGCCCCTACTACTCTGAGTAAAGAAACTACCTCCAACATCTGTCCTATATCTATCACCCCTCAACTTAAAGCTATGTCCCCTCGTGTTTGCCATCACCATCCGAGGAAAAAGACTCTCACTATCCACCCTATCTAACCCTCTGATTATCTTATATGTCTCTATTAAGTCACCTCTCCTCCTCCTACTCTCCAACGAAAACAACCTCAGGTCCCTCAGCCTTTCCTCGGAAGACCTTCCCTCCATACCAGGCAACATCCTAGTAAATCTCCTCTGCACCCTTTCCAAAGCTTCCACATCCTTCCTATAATGCGGTGACCAGAACTACAAGCAGTACTCCAGGTGCGGTCTCACCAGAGTTTTGTACAGCTGCAGCATGACCTCGTGGCTCCGAAACTCGATCCCCCGACTAATAAAATCTAACACACCATATGCCTTCTTAACAGCCCTATTAACCTGGGTAGCAACTTTCAGGGATTTATGTACCTGGACACCAAGATCTCTCTGCTCATCTACACTACCAAGAATCTTCCCATTAGCCCAGTATTCTGCATTCCTGTTACTCCTTCCAAAGTGAATCACCTCACACTTTTCCGCATTAAACTCCATTTGCCATCTCTCAGCCCAGCTCTTCAGCCTATCTATGTCCCTCTGTACCCTACAACATCCTTCAGCACTATCCACAACTCCACCGACCTTCGTGTCATCCGCAAATTTACTAACCCACTCTTCTACACCCTCTTCCAGGTCAATTATAAAAATGACAAACGGCAGTGGCCCCAAAACAGATCATTGCGGTGCACCATTGCTAACTAAACTGCAGGATGAACATTTGCCATCAACCACCGCCCTCTGTCTTCTTTCAGCTAGCCAATTTCAGATCCAAAGCTCTGAATCACCTTCAACCCCATACTTTCGTATTTTCTGCAATAGCCTACCATGGGGAACCTAATCAAACGCCTTACTGAAATCCATATACACCACATCCACTGCTTTACCCTCATCCACCTGTTTGGTCACCTTCTTGAAAAACTCAATAAGGTTTGTGAGGCACGACCAACCAGTCACAATACCGTGCTGGCTATCGCTAATGAACTTATTGTTTTAAAGATGATTATAAATCCTGTCTCTTATAACCTTTTCCAACATTTTACCCACAACCGAAGTAAGGCTCACAGGTCTATAATTACCAGGGCTGTCTCTACTCCCCTTCTTGAACAAGGGGACAACATTTGCTATCCTCCAGTCTTCCGGCACTATTCCTGTCGACAATGACGACATAAAGATCAAGGACAAAGGCTGTGAAATCTCCTCCCTAGCTTCCCAGAGAATCCTCGGATAAATCCCATCTGGCCCAGGGGACCTATCTATTTTCACACTTTCCAAAATTGATAACACCTCCTCCTTGTGAACCTCAATCCCATCTAGCCTAGTAGCCTGAATCTCAGTATTCTCCTCGACAACACTTTCTTTCTCTACTGTAAATACAGACGCAAAATATTCATTTAACACTTCCCCTCTCTCCTCTGATTCCACACACAACTTCCCACTACTATCCTTGATTGGCCCTAATCTAACTCGAGTCATTCTTTTATTCCTGATATACCTATTGAAAGCCTTAGGGTTTTCCCTGATCCTATCCGCCAATGACTTCTCGTGTCCTCTCCTTTCTCTTCTTTGCTCTCCCTTTCGATCCTTCCTGGCTAGCTTGTAACTCTCAAGCGCCCTAACTGAGCCTTCACGTCTCATCCGAACATAAGCCTTCTTCTTCCTCTTGACAAGCGCTTCAACTTCTTCAGTAAACCACGGCTCACTCGCTCGACAACTTCCTCCCTGCCTCACAGTACATACTTATCAAGGACAAGCAGTAGCTGCTCCTTGAATAAGCTCCACATTTCGATTGTTCCCATCCCCTGCAGTTTCCTTCCCCATCCTACGCATCCTAAATCTTGCCTAATCGCATCATAGTTTCTTTTCCCCCAGCTATATGAGCATAAATGAACATGAGTTCATTTATTCTCTTTATATATTTTCATATAAGTGCCTTTGATCACTGGTGGGTCTAATAATTTCTCCACATTCGCCAAAAGGTTTTCCTCCCAGGATGGCCAGTCTGACGAACACGAGTCCTTCTTTTCCCTCAAAAAGCATTCACAATGTGCCAAGTCCCATCTGGGGTGTCATAATGTAACAATCAAGAAGATAGGGGTGGATTATGCCCTCTTCTCAGGTGGTAACAGACTTGACCTTTATAGCCACTCCAGGCGCTGCTTCACAAACCATTGACAACCTCCAGGCGCTTACCCATTGTCTCTCGAGACAAGAAGGCCAGAGAGAAAAGAGTAGTGTGCTGACCAGACTGCATGCAATACTCTAGCAGCGGCCCAACCAGCGCGCAGTACAGGTCCAGCATAACATCCTTGCTTCTGTATTCTACACCCCGGCCAACAAAGTAAAACAATCCATATGCCTACTTCATCACTGTATCCACCTGTCCTGCCACCTTCAGGGACCTGTGCACATGCACTGCACGGTCTCTCACTTCTTCTACCCCTCTCAATATCCTCCAGTGTATTGTATGTTTCCTTGCTTTATTTGCCCTCCCCAAATGCAATACCTCACACATCTCTGGATTGAATTCCGTATGCCACTTTTCTGCTCACTCAACCAAAATATTGACACAATTCTTCCCTATTAACTTGGCCAATTTTTGTGTCATCAGCAAAGTTCCCATCATGCCTCCCACATTTAAGTCCAATTAGTTAATATGTACCACAAATAGCAAGGAACCCAAACTGAGCCCTATGGAACGTCACTGGAAGCAGCTTTCCATTTCGCAGAAACACCCATCGACAACTACCCTATGTTTCCTGACCCTGAGCTAATTCTGAATCCAACCTGCCACCTTCCCCTGTATCCCATGGGCTTTCATTTTTCTTGCCAGTCTGCCATGCGGGCCCTTGTCAAATACCTTACTAAAATCCATGTAGCTCCCACCCACTGCACTACCCTCAGCAATCCTCCTTGTTACTTCGTCAAAAAACTCAATTAAGGTGGTAAATCATGACCTTCCCCAAACAAATCCATGCTGACTATACCTGATTAATCCGTGCCTTTCTAAGAGACAGTTTATCCTATTCCTCAGAATAGATTCTAACAATATACCCTCCACTGAGGTCAGACTGACAGTCCTATAATTATTTGGCCTATCCCTCGCACCCTTTTTAAACAATGGTACAACGTTCACAGGCCTCCAATCATCTGGTATCTCGCCGTATCTAGTGAGGTTTTGAAAAATATCCTTAGCGCATCCACTAATTCCTCTCTGGCTTCCTTGATCAACCTGGGATGCAGTCCATCTGGTCCTGGTGATTTATCGACTTTCAGGGATGTCAGACCTTCGAGTGCTTCCTCCCTCATTATGCTTATCATATCTAATATTTGACACTCCTCCTCTTTAACTACAATGTCTGTATCAACCCTCTCCTTTGGGAAGACAGAGACAAAACAACCCATTAACTATCCCCCCCCCCCCCCCCCGCATCCTCTGCATCCATGCATAATTTCCCCTGTTCATCCTGGATAGTCCCTACCCTTTCCTTTGTTATCCACTTGCTCTTAATGTACTGATAAAACATCTTCGGGATTTCCTTGATTTCCTCTGCCAATAATTTTCATGTCCTCTCTTTGCATTGCTAATTTCCATTTTTACTTCACCCCTGCACTTTCTATATGCATCGAAGCTTTCAGAACTATTAAGGCGTTTCTGATCTTACTTTTCCTGTAAATTATCATCACGGACATCACACTTACTGTAAATACTCACCCAGATGCATTAGTGATCTCACGTTTACTGTACATACCAATCCAAATATATCACTGACGTCACTTGTAATGCAAATACCACCCGGGTATATCATTGAATCACTTGCATTGCAAATACCATCCAGATATATCAACGACCTCACTTGTATTGTAAATATCATCCGGATATATCACTGACCTCACTTGTATTGCAAATACCATGCAGATATGTCATCGACCTCACTTGTATTGTAAATACCATCCAGATATATAATTGACCTCACTTGTATTGTAATCACCATCCGGATATATCACTGACCTCACTTGTATTGTAAATACCATCCGGATGTATCATTGACATCACATTTACTGTAAATACCACCCAGATATATCATTGACCTCACTTGTATTGTAAATACCATACGGATATAGTGCTGGCCTCACTTTTACTGTAAATACCATACAGCTACATCATTGACTCATTTGCATTGTAGATACCATCCAGATACATCAATGACCTCACTTGTATTGTAGATGCCATCGAGATATATCATTGACCACACTTGCATTGAAAATCGCGTCCAGATATATCAATGACCTCCCTTGTATTGTAGATACCTTCCAGATATATCATTGACCTCACCTGTATTGAAAATAGCGTACAGATGTATCAATGAACTTACTTGTATTGTCGAAACCATCCAGGTATATTATTGACCTCACTTGCATTGCAAATAGCAATGAGACATATAAATGACCTCACTTTTATTGAACATAACATCCAGATATGTCATTGACCTCACTTGGACTGTCGTCACCATCCAGATATGTCATTGACCTCAGTTATATTGTAGATACCATCCAGGTATATAATTGCCCTCACTTGTATTGAAAATAGCATGCAGATATATCAATGACGTCGCTTGGATTGTGGATGCCATCCAGGTATATCATTGACCTCACTTGTATTGACAATAGCATCCAGATATATCATTGACCTCACATTTACTGCAAATACCAACCAGATACATAATTGACTCACTTGTATTGTAAATACCATCCATATATATCACTGACATCACTTGTATTGTAAATACCATCCAGATATATCATTGACCTCACTTGTATTTTAGATACCATCCGAATATATCATTGACCTTACTTGTATTGTAAATACCATCCACATATATCATTGACCTCCCTTGTCTTGTAAATACCATCCGAATGTATCATTGACCTCACTTGTTTTGCAAATACCATCCACATATATCATTGACCTCACTTGTATTGTAAATACCATCCAGATATATCATTGACCTCACTTGTATTGCAGATACCATCCGAACATATCATTGCCCTCACTTGTATTGTAAATACCATCCGAATGTATCATTGAACTCAGTTGTTTTGCAAATACCATCCACATATATCATTGACCTCACTTGTATTGTAAATACCATCCGGATATATCATTGACCTCACTTGTATTGTAAATACCATCCAGATATATCATTGACCTCACTTGTATTGTAGATACCATCCGAATATATCATTGACCTTACTTGTATTGTAAATACCATCCACATATATCATTGACCTCACTTGTATTGTAAATACCATCCGGATATATCATTGACCTCACTTGTATTGTAAATACCATCCAGATATATCATTGACCTCCCTTCTATTGTTAATACCATCCAGATATATCATTGACCTCACTTGCATTGTAGATACCACCCGAAAATATCATTGACCTCACTTGTATTCTAAATACCATCCATTTATATTATCGACCTCACTTGCATTGTAAATACCATCCTGATATATCATTGACCTCACCTGTAATGTAAATACCATCCAGGTATATCTTTGACCTCACTTGTATTGTAAATGCCACCGAGACATATCATTAAAATTACATTTACTGTCAATACCATTCAGATATTTCATTAACCTCACATTTACTGTAAATACCATCCAGATATATAATTGAGCTCACTTGTATAGTAAATACCATCCATATATATCATTGATCTCAGTTTTATTGTAAATAACATCCGGATATATCATTGACCTCACATTTACTGGAAATGCCATCCAGATAAATCATTGACCTCACATTTAATGTAAATACCATCCAGATATATCATTGACCTCACTTTTATTGTAAATACGATCCGGATATATCATTGACCTCTCATTTACTGTAAACACCATCCAGATATATCATTGACATCACTTGCATTGTAAATACCAGCAAGATAATTAATTGACGTCACTTGTATTGTAAATACCATTCACATATATAATCAACCTCCCATCTGCTGTAAACACCATCCAGATATATCATTGACTTCACATTTACTGTAAATACCATTACGATATATCATTGACGTCACCTGTATTGTAAATAACATTCAGATATATCATTGACCTCACATTTACTGTAAAAACCATCCAGCTGTATCATTGACCTAACTTGTATTGTAAATACCATCCAGATAAATCATTGACCGCACTTTCATTGTAAATACCATCCTGATATATCATTGACCTCACTTGTATTGAAAATACCATCCAGATATATCATTGACCTCACTTGTATTGAAAATACCATCCAGGTATATCATTGACCTCACTTGTATTGTAAATACCATCCAGATATATTATTGACCTCACTTGAGTTGGAAAAACCATCCGGATATATCATTGACCTATCATTTACTGTAAATACCATGCAGATATATCATTGACCTCACTTGTATTTCAAATACCATCCAGATATATTATTGACCTCACATGTGTTGCAAAATCATCCGGATATATCATTGACCTAACATTTACTGTAAATACCATCCAGATATATAATTGACCTCACTTGTATTGTAAAGAAAATCTTGATACGTAATTGCCCTCACTTGTATTTTAAATACCATCTGGATATATCATTGACATCACATTTACTGTAAATAACATCCAGATAGGTCATTGACCTCAATTGTATTGTAAATACCATCCAGATATATCATTAACCTCACATTTACTGTACATAATATTCAGATATATCATTGACCTCACTTGTATTGTAAATACCACCCAGATATATCATTGATCTCAGTTTATTGTAAATACCATCCAGATATATCATTGACCTCACATTTACTGTAAATACCATCCAGCTATATCATTGACCTCACTTGTGTTGTAAATAGCATCCGGATATATAATTGACCTCACATTTACTGTAAATACCTTCCGAATATATCATTGATCTCACTTGCATTGTCAATACCATCCAGATATTTCATTGACCTCACATTTACTGTAAATACCACTCCGATATATCTTTGGCCTCACTTGTATTGTAAATAACTACTAGATATATCATTGACCTCACATTTACTTTGAATACCATCCAGCTGTATCATTGACCCCTCATTGACTGTAAATACCCTCCAGATGTATCATTGACCTCACTTGTATTGTAAATAGCATCCGGATATATAATTGACCTCACATTTACTGCAAATACCATCCGAATATATCATTGATCTCACTTGCATTGTCAATACCATCCAGATATTTCATTGACCTCACATTTACTGCAAATGTCATCCAGCTATATCATTGACCTCACATTTAATTGAAATGCCATCCAGATATATCATTGACCTCACATTCACTGTAAGTACCTTCCATATATATCATTGACCTCACTTGCATTGTAAATACCATCCACATATATCATTGACCACACATTTACATTAAATACCATCCAGGTATATCTCTGACCTCACTTGTATTGTAATTACCATCCAGATATATCATTGACCACACTTGTATTGTTAATACCAACCACATATATCATTGACCTCACATTTACTGTAAATACCACCCCGATATATCTTTGGCCTCACTTGTATTGTAAATAACTACTAGATATATCATTGACCTCACATTTACTTTGAATACCATCCAGCTGTATCATTGACCCCTCATTGACTGTAAATACCCTCCAGATATATCATTGACCTCACTTGTATTGTAAATACGATCCAGATGTATTATTGACCTCACATTTACCGTAAATACAATCCAGATATATCTTTGACCTCACTTGTATTGTCAATAGCATCCAGACAAATCATTTACCTCAATTGTATTGTAAATACAATCCAGATATGTCATTGACCTCACATTTACTGTAAATACCATCCAGATATATCATTGACCTCACTTGTGTTGCAAATACCATCCAGATATAGAATTGACCTCACTTGTATTGTAAATACCATCCGGATGTATCATTGACCTCACATTTACTGTAAATATCATCCAGCTGCATCATTGACTTCACTTGTGTAGTAAATACCATCCGGATATATCATTGACCTCACTTGTATTGTCAATACCATCCAGATGTATCATTAACCTCACATTTACTGTAATTACCATCCAGATATCTCATTGACTTCACTTATATTGTAAATATCATCCAGATATATCATTGACATCTTATTTACTGTAAATACCATCCAGATATATCATTGACCTCACATTTAGTGTAAATATCATCCAGCTATATCATTGACCTCACTTGTATTGTAAATACCATCCGGATATATCACTGACCTCACCTGTATTGTAAATACCATCCAGATATATCATTGATATTACATTTACTGTAAATACCATCCAGATATATCATTAACCTTACATTTACTGTAAATATCATCCAGCTATATCACTGACCTCACCTGTATCGTAAATACCATCCGGATATATCATTGACCTCACTTGTATTGTTAATACCATCCGGATATATCATTGACATCACATTTACTGTAAATTCCATGCAGATATATCATTGATCTCACTTGTATTGTAAATACCATCCAGATATATCTTTGACCTCACTTGTATTGTAAATATCTGCCCGATTTCGCATTGACCTCACATTTACTGTAAATACCATCCAGGTACATCATTGGCCTCATATTTACTGTAAATACCATGCAGATATGTCATTGACCTCACGTGTATTGAAAATACCATCCAGATATATCATTGACCTGTCGTTTCCTGTAAATCATTTTCCTTTTCGTTGCACTCCTTATCTCGTGAGACAATGGGTAAGCGCCTGGAGAGGTTCACTGGTGAGTGGAGCAGCGCCTGGAGTGGCGATAAAGGCCAATTCTCGAGTGACAGGCTGTTCCACAGGTGCTGCAGAAAAAATTGTTTGTCGTGGCTGTTGCAGAGTTGGCTCTCCCCTTGCGCCTTTGTCTTGTTTCCTGCCAAATATTAAGTCTCTTCGACTCGCCACACTTTAGCCCCGCCTTTATGACTGCACGCCTGCTCTGGCGAACGCTGGCAACTGACTCCCACGACTTGTAATCAATGTCTAAGGACTTCTTGTCGCGTTTGCAGACGTCTTTGAAGCGGAGACATGGACGGCCGGTGGGCTGGATACCAATGGCGAGCTCGCTGTCCAATGTGTCTTTGGGGATCCTGCCATCTTCCATGCGGCTCACATGTCCAAGCCATCTCAAGGGCCGCTGACTCAGTAGTGTGTATGAGCTGGGGGTGTTGGCCGTCTCGAGAACTTCGGTGTTGGAGATACGGTCCAGCCACCTGATGCCAAGTATTCTCCGGAGGCAGATGAAGATAGAATGAATTGAGACGTCACTCTTGGCTGACATACGTTGTCCAGGCCTTGCTGCCATCGAGCAAGGTACTGAGGACACAGGCTTGATACACTCGGACTTTTGTGTTCTGTGTCAGTGCGCCATTTTCCCACACTCTCTTGGCCAGTCTGGACATCGCAGTGGAAGTCTTTCCCATGCACTTGTTGATTTCTGCATCTCGAGACAGGTTATTGTAAACACAATCCAGATTTATCATTGAACTCACATTCACTGTAAACACCATCCAGATATATCCTTGACCTCGCTTGTGTTGTAAATACCACCCAGATATATCATTGACCTCACAATTACTTTAAATCCCCTCCTGATATATCATTCACCTCACTTGTATTGTAAATACCATCCACATATATTATTGACCTCACATTTATTATAAATACCATACAGATATATCACTGGCCACAAATGTATTATAAATAAAATGTTGATATTTCACTAACCTCACTTATACCTAAATACCAATCTAGACGTATTACCAACCTCACCTTTTATGTAAGTATCAGTCCTGATAGATCACAAACCTGACTTATAATACAAATACCCATTCATACGTATCATTGGCCTCAGCTGTATTGTAAATACCCATCCATACATATCACTGGCCACATTTTTACTGTTACTTCACATCCAGTGATATTATCACTGACCTCACTTCAACTGCACATACCCATAAGATATATGACGGATCTCACTTGTGCTGTAACTATACAACCAGGTTTTCCTGTGATGTCGATTTTACAGTAAATACCCAACGAGCAATATCACTGATCTCACTTTTTCTGTTGCTGGTTGGCCAGATGTATGATGCATCGCTATTATACTGTTATTAATCATCCAGATGCAGTACACTCATCAAACGTGTTGCCACTATCCTTCCAGTTATATCACTGACTTAAATTTACAGTTATTACCCAGCCAGGTATATCAACCCCCTCGTTTGTATTGTCGTTAACCATCCTGTTGCAACACTAGTACATATTGCATGTCGTCGCTGCCTCAGAAAAAAAAACTCTATTTCAGTGTACCTGAATTATTTTTATTCTTTCACTGGATGTGAGCGCCACTGGCTGGACCTGCAATTATTGCCCATATCTAATTTCCCTTGAGAAGTTGATGGTGAGAACTGCAGTCCATGATGGGTAGGTACACTCATAGTGCTGTTAAGGAAGGGAGTTCCAGGACCTTGACCCAGTGACAGGGAAGGAACAGCGATTTCGTTCCAGGTCAGGATGGTGTGTGGTTTGGGGGGGCACATGCAGATGTTGATGTTCCCATGACCATGAGAGGTAGTGTTGTACAATAGAGGGAGAGTGAGCATGTTCAGTAAATTTATCTGCACAAACTATGGTTTTAATTAAATACTGAGTATAGAACATGTTTCAGCTTATTCCAAGGATCCTGGGAAGATACCATGATGTTAAAGCAATAGAAATGTCTGATTTCCCATGTCAAATACGATTTCAGATCTAACCTGTTAATTGGATCAGTGTCCATGTGTAAGTCCTGAGCTTCATCCTGAGAAGTGGATTTAAAATCTATCCCCCAGAATGAAAAGATTACATCAGATCATGGACATAATTCAAAATCTGTAAAGAAATCAGTTCCCACTTCACATTGCTCTTGTCAGATTGAAAGATTGGTTTCAGCTGTTATTTCTAATAGTCATTCAAATGATTATATTCAATTGTTTGTGTGGGTATTAATTTACATCTGTCCAATACCTGGTTTAAAATATACAATCGTTTAAAAATAGCTAGATTGTAAAGGGTTAATGCTGCTGCTCAATGACTGGAATTAATATTACTCAGTTGGAAAATACATCTCTGCTTTTTATTAGTTACAGGAAGTTAAGAATAACAATTTTACGCAAATCCCCAGGAACATTTCTTAGGTCACAGAATATCATTTAAGAGATTCTCCAAACTCGCACTCAGCCCAATTAAACATATTCAATCCCAGTCACTAGTCGCATTATATTCACTGATTGTGAAACGTTAGAGGCGTCACAGTACAAGAAAATTGAAAAGCAAATATTCTGCCCCAAAAGCATACGAGGGCCGCCCTGGAAATACTGGGAAGATAGTGTTCAGACAGTCTGTCCCTGCCCTGGGAATGTTTAATGAAACAGTCTTAATTGGTAGCTTGATCTGTACCTCAACTGCTCAGCACATTCCACCCTCAGGTTTAAGGGGACAGTGCAGAGCGCGCTTTACTCTCTATCTAATGTGACAGATCAATAAATCATAATTCAGTCGAAAGCTGGCCACTCCCTCCCAGGTCTGGGCCTGTCCAAGGTGATTCTCTGTGTCAACAGGGAATGGGAGAGGCAGGTACATTCTAGCCAATGTTCAAATGGATCATTCCAGAAATCTGTCTGTGTGTTTGTGTCTCTCTCCCTCCGCAAAAACCTTATTAAAAGAGCAGAAAAAACACTGCAATTTAAAACCTGGAGCAGCCGGTTTGGATAATAGCCATTTAACACAAATTGCATTAAATGTCTTTCACTATTCAACCTCCAGTTTATAGGAAGTTCTGAAAAGCACGACCCTGGAATTCTGGCAAAGAGTTTTTTTTTTGAGAGGCCTGTTTGACTGCAGGTTGAGGAACAACCAGTTTTCATTTGGATTTTCACTTCCACTTGTGTGACATAGCCTGAAACTAGAGCCAGGTTAATGATGCAGCCAGGAGAAGGCTAACAATTGCTGACATTTCAGACAACACTTCCGCCCCATATTTGCTGTTATATTTGTCAATGAATCATCTTTTTCTTCACGGAGGTGGTAGATGTGGACACGATAGCGTCTTTTAAAATGTATCTGGACAGATACATGAATGGGCAGGAAGTCAAGAGATACAGACCCTTAGAAAACAGGTGACATGTTTAGATAGAGGATCTGGATCAGCCAATATTGATGGATGCGGCATTTCTGTCCCATGATGTTCGCTTTCTTGATGCTGATGGAAAGGCCAAATTCGTTGCAGGCAGCCGCAAACCTGTCGATGAGTCGCTGCAGACACTCTACTCTGTGGGATGTTAATGCAGCATCGTCAGCAAAGCGGAGTTCCCTGATGAAGCCCTTCTGTACTTTGGTCTTCGCTCTAAGATGAGCAAGATTGAATAACCTGCCATCTGATCTTGTGTGGAGGAAAATCCCTTCTTCTGAAGACTTAAACGCATGTGAGAGCAGCAATGAGAAGAAGATCCAAACAATGTTGGTGCGAGAACACAGTCCTGTTTCACGCCACTCAGGATAGGAAAGTGGTCTGATGAGGCAACGATATGCTGAATCGTGCCTTTCATATTGCCATGGAATGAGGTGATTATACTTATCAGTTTTTGTGGACAACCAAACTTTGCTAGTAGTCTGAAGAAACAACGTCTGCTGAGGAGGCCAAATGCTTTGGTGAGATCTATGAAAGCAACATAGAGGGGCATATGTTGCTCACGGTATTTGTCCTGCAGCTGGCAAAGGGAGAACAGTATGTCAATGGTAGATCTCTGTACTCAAAAGCCGCCTTGGGCCTCAGGGTAGAGACGCTCAGCCAGCTTCTGGAGTCTGTTTAAAACAACTCGAGCAAATACTTTCCCCATTATGCTGAGCACGGAGATTCCACAGTAGTTATTGCAGTCACTGCGGTCACCCTTGTTCTTGTAGAGGGTGATGATATTGGCATCGTGTATGTCCTGTGGTACTGCTCCCACATCCCAGCACAGGCAATGCAGTTCGTCGAGTGCTGAAAGTATATATGGAGAGGGTGCAGAGGAGGTTCACCGGGATGTTGCCTGGTATGGAGGGCGCTAGCTATGAAGAGAGGTTGAGTAGAGTAAGATTATTTTCATTAGAAAGACGGAGGTTGAGTGGGGACCTGATTGAAGTGTACAAAATCATGAGAGGTATAGACAGGGTGGATAGCAAGAAGCTTTTTCCTACAGTGGGGGATTCAATTACTGGGGGTCACGAGTTCAAAGTGAGAGGGGAAAAGTTTAGGGGGGATATGCGTGGAATGTTCTTTACGCAGAGGGTGGTGGGTGCCTGGAACACGTTGCCGGTGGAGGTGGTAGACGCGGGCACGATAACATCTTTTAAGATGTATCTAGACTGATACATGAGTGGGCAGGCAGCAAAGAGATACAGACCCTTAGAAAATAGGCGACATGTTTCGATAGAGGATCTGGATTGGCGCAGGCTTGGAGGGCTGAAGGGCCTGTTCCTGTGCTGTAGTTTTCTTTGTTCTTTGTTCAAGCCTG
Organism: Heterodontus francisci; assembly: GCF_036365525.1. Classification (NCBI taxonomy): domain Eukaryota; kingdom Metazoa; phylum Chordata; class Chondrichthyes; order Heterodontiformes; family Heterodontidae; genus Heterodontus; species Heterodontus francisci. The sequence goes on along the minus strand of NW_027140450.1, from coordinate 119,333 downwards.
GCACTCTTGATTATTTCAGCTGTAATGCCGTCTTTCCCAAGGGCTTTTCCACTGGCTAGAGAATCAATGGCTTCACTGTGTGCCGATTTTGTTGGCTGTTTGTCTAGCACATCCATGACTGGCAGAGACTGGGCTGCATTGAGGGTGGTCTCAGTGACTACGTTTTCCCTGGAGTCCATTTCCAGGTCGTGCTCCACCTAGTGGTCCATTTGCTTGTGTTGGTCAGTGTAATCATTGGCAAAAATAGTTTCTTAACATTTACTACTTTAATGTTACAAGGGTTTATAAAGGCGATTTAACACAGATTGTATTCAAGATCTTCCACTTTTCACCTTCAGTTTATATAAAGCTTAACGATAAAGAACTCCACATTCTGACAAAGAGTTTTTGCTGCAGCAATAAAATGTCACTTGTTTTCCTTTACTTCTTGCCTGTATCTTTCCTCTTCTCTCCTGGGATTCAGAGGGATTTTTGATCATCGCTTGTCCACATTCAGGAGGTTCCAGTTCCTCTGCAGCTGCTGTCCTGGAGAAGTAAATTGCATTCGAAAACTTCCCCTCAGTTTGGAGTCATGAGGTGAGACTGTTTACACTCGCAGAGGAGAAAAACGAATAGGCAGGGAGTTGTTATGTTCTTGAATTCACTGTCTGACAGGTTTCTGAAAGCAGATTCAATATTAACTTTCAAAAGACAATTGGATATCAGCACAGAAAGAGAAGTGAGAGAGAGAGAGAGATATGTCATAACTTTTGTGATGAAGAACTCAACACAACTTATTCAGAGAGTTTTTATTTGTAAATGATTGTTTTGAGTTTTATTTGAGAAAGTTGTTTTATTTATGCATTATCTTTCGTCACTCAGAATTATTGTCCAAACAGGGAACAGTTTAATGCTACAAGTGTTTACATTGCAGAAAATAGCCTTTTAACACAAATTGTATTGAAATTATTTGATTAAACATCTCAAGTTCATGTAAAGGAAATTGCTCAAACTTGTGGAAACTTTCAAACTCTGAGCAACACAGAATCTCCCATCAGCAATAGCTCTGTATCTCCCTCTGCAGATATCACTGTCTCACTGCAGTTACTTCCCTCCTCTCACGATCCCCATTTTCTGGTGCCCCCTCTCTTTCTCTTGTCTGTCTCTCTCCCTCTCCCAATCTGTTAACCCTCTTTCTGTTCCCCCTTCTCTGTTGCACCCCCTCTCTGTGTTGTCCCCTCACTTTGTGTCATGCCCCGTATCATTCCCTTTTCTGTCACCTCCGTCTCTGTCCCCCTCTCTCTGCCCCTCTGTCACCCTGCTCCCTCTTTCTCTTTACCCCTTCTCTCTGTTTCCCTCCGCTCTCTCTGTCCCACTCTGGCTGTGTCCCCCTCTCTTTCTCTAAGTTTGTCTCTTTCCTCCTCCCAATCTGACAACTCTCCCTCTGCGATTCTCTGCCTCGGCCACTCTATCTCTCTGTCCCTCTTTTTCACTGCTTCCCCTCTGTCGCCTTCCCCCCTCTCTCTGTCCCTAACTTTTTGTTCCCCTCTCTCACTCTGTCACTGTCACCTCTTTTCTCGTTGCACCCCTTCTCTCTCTGTCTCTCCCTCACTCTCTCCCCCTCATTCTCTCCTCCCTCTCTGCCCCCTCTCTCTTCACTGTCCCCCCTCTCTTTATTTGCACCCTCCTCTCTCTCTGACTGATGCTGAGAGTAGGAGTGGCAGTTTCTAAACTTCGGACAGATTCATGGTTTTCCAGAGGGCTTTCAAAAAAATCAGAACCTGCCACAAAGCCCCGAATACGTCCAGAGTTTGGAAGCTGCTGTTCCTGCTCTTAGCTCTGAATTTGGGAAGGAGTGTTAATGAGAATTAAATAATGATCTGAACTTAGAAATTCTAATTCAGCTGTGAAACTGACAGGTGCATTCTTTTTTGAAGCCGCTCTGGTGGGAAAGCAGAAGCCAATGGGAAATTTCTCATCTCTGAAATTAACAAACCAGACCTCAACACTTTTACCACTGACTCTGGAGTCCGTGTCCGGACACTTTGCCGACCCCTGCTCACATGGGGACCAGTTGGAGAACAAAGAACAAAGAACAAAGATAATTACAGCACAGGAACAGACCCTTCAGCCCTCCAAGCCTGCGCCGAATCAGATCCTCTCTCTAAACATGTCGCCTAGTTTCTAAGGTTCTGTATCTCTTTTCTTCCTGCCCATTCATGTATCTGTCTAGATACATCTTAAAAGACTCCATCGTGCCCGCGTCTACCACCTCCGCTGGCAACGCGTTCCAGGTGCCCACCACCCTCTGCATAAAGAACTTTCCACGCCTATCCCCCCTAAACATTTCCCCTTTCACTTTGAACTCGTGTCCTCTAGTAATTGAAACCCCCACTCTGGGAAAAAGCCTCTTGCTGTCCACCCTGTCTATACCTCTCATGATTTTGTACACCTCAATCAGGTCCCCCCTCAACCTCCGTCTTTCTAATGAAAATAATCCTAATCTACTCAACCTCTCTTCATAGCTAGCGCCCTCCATACCAGGCAACATCCTGGTGAACCTCCTCTGCACCCTCTCCAAAGCATCCACATCCTTTTGATAATGTGGCGACCAGAACTGTACGCAGTATTCCAAATGTGGCCGAACCAAAGTCCTATACAACTGTAACATGACCTGCCAACTCTTGTACTCAATGCCCCGTCCGATGAAGGAAAGCATGCCGTATGCCTTCTTGACCACTCTATTTACCTGCGTTGCCACCTTCAGGGAACAGTGGACCTGAACACCCAAATCTCTCTGGACATCAATTTTCCCCAGGACTTTGGGTGGTGAGCAGTTTAGTGGGAATAGGGGGTGAGAGAGCAGGAGGCGGGCCTACTGTACAAGATGAGCTGAGAAAGAGCACAAGGGGAGATAGGAGAGAAGCTAGAGAAGGATACAAGTTCAGGTCCAGGACGGGGAGGAGGGTGGGGTGTCTTAGGGGAGTTTATCTTGGTGGGCAAGGGGAAGGGAGGGAAGCAGCAGGGGAAGATGATCACATGGTCTGAACCTTAGTGAGGAAGTTCATGAGCTCCTCACACTTACTGTTGGAGGTGAGATGATGGCAGAGTGGTAATGTCACTGAACTAGTAATCCAGATTTCCAAGCTGATACCCTGGGGAGAAATAAAAGTAAAATACTGCGGATGCTGGAAATCTGAAATAAAAACAGGAAATGCTGGAACCACTCAGCAGGTCTGGCAGCATCTGTGGAAAAAGAAGCAGAGTTAATGTTTCGGGTCAGTGACCCTTCTTCGGAACTGACAAATATTTAAAATGTCACAGATCATAAGCAAGTGAGGTGGGGGTGGGGCAAGAGATAGCAAAGGAGAGGGGGTAGATTGGACAAGGCCGCATAGCTGACAAAAAGGTCATGGAGCAAAGGCAAACAATACGTTAATGGTGTGTTGAAAGACAAAGCATTGGTACAGAATAGGTGTTACTGGACAGAATATTGAACAGCAGCAAGTGCAAACATGAAAAAACCGTGGGTAAGCAAGCTGAACAAACTAAGATGAAATGAAATAAATGCAAAAAAAAGTTGTAAAAATGTAAAAAAGAATGTAAAAAAAAGGAAGAAAAAATAACTAAAAATAAAAGTAAAATGGGGGGTGTCATGCTCTGAAATTATTGATCTCAATGTTCAGTCCGGCAGGCTGTAGTGTGCCTAATCGGTAGATGAGATGCTGTTCCTCGAGCTTGTGTTGATGTTCACTGGAACACTGCAGCAATCCCAGGACAGAGATGTGAGCATGAGAGCAGGGGGGTGAGTGTTGAAATGGCAAGCAACCGGAAGCTCAGGGTCCTGCTTGCGAACCGAGAGGAGGTGTTCCACAAAACGGTCACTCAGTCTGCGCTTGGTCTCCCTAATGTAGAGGAGACCACATTGTGAGCAGCGAATACAGTATACTACATTGAAAGAAGTACAAGTAAATCGCTGCGCCACCTGAAAGGAGTGCTTGGGGCCTAGGATAGTGAGGAGAGAGGAGGTAAATGGGCTGGTATTACACCTCCTGTGATTGCAGGAGAAGGTGTCACGAGAAGGGGCCGAGGTGGTGGGGGTAATGGAGGAGTGGACCAGGGTTTAGCAGAGGGAATGATCCCTTCGGAATTCTGACAGGGGAAGAGAGGGGAAGATGCATTTGGCAGTGGCATCACGCTGGAGGTGGCAGAAATGGCGGAGGATGATCCTTTGGACATGGAGTCTGATGGGGTGGAAAGTGAGGACAAGGGGAACCCTGTCACGGTTCTGGGAGGGAGGGGAAGGGTTGATGGTAGAGGTACGGGAAATGGGCCGGACACTGTTGAGGGCCCTGTCAACAACAGTGGGGGGAATCCTCGGTTGAGGAAAAAGGAGGTCATACCAGAAGCACCGTCATGGAAGGTACCATCATCAAAACAGATGCATCGGAGATGGAGAAACTGGGAGAAGGGAATGGAGTCCTTACAGGAGGAAGGGTGTGAAGAAGTGTAGTCGAGGTAGCTGTGGGAGTCGGTGGGTTTCTAATGGATATTAGTAGACAACCTATCCCCAGAGATGGAGACAGAGAAGTCGAGGAAGGGAAGGGATACCCTGGGGACACCGGTTCAATTCCTACCACGACAGCGAGTGGAATTTCAATTTAATTAATTAATAAATATATGGAATTGAAAGCTAGTCTCAGTGATGGTGTCACAAAACTATCATTGGTTGTTGTAAATACCCCGTCTGGTTCACTAATGTCCTTTAGGGAAGGAAATCAGCCGTCCTTACCTGGTCTGGCCTGCATGTGACTCCAGGCCCACAGTAATGTGGTTGATTGTTAAATGCCATTTGAAATCTCCACTCAGTTATCAAGGGCAATTCGGGTTGGGTAACAAATGCTGGCCTTGCCAGTGATGCTCACATCCCATGAATAAAAATAATAAATTAGTGAACGTGGTGTGGATAATGCTCCCAATATCCATCTTCATTCATGAAGAAAATTTAATATTGATGACCCCTTATCACGAACTCACGAACCCAATCTTTCTTTATTCACTGAGAAAATTCCTTGCTGTTTTAAAAAGTTTTATTAAATCATCTCTCAGCTTCCTGTGCTCCTGTGGAAACAGTCTCCATTTCAGCCTTCTGTTCGGTTCTGTCGGAGGTAGTTTGAATATAATTGTAGAGACTGCAGCTCTGAAACGTGTTCAAATTTAGAAGCAGAATCTGTTTTGTGAGACCAATCTTGTGAGACAATGTCTCAGGAATGTGTCGAAACAGCTCAGAGAGTCACCTTCCCTGAATTTCCAGGGATTTAATTCTCCTTCTTCGACTCTCACCTGTACCTGGTAAGTTAAGATGCGCTGTGTCACTGCAAAAATCTAAAGGTATACTTGCAAACATTTCCTGTTGTTTTAAATGACAGATATTTCAAATAATGACAGAGAAACTCAGACGGAAATATTGGTGATGACTTTGCAGCATTTGAATTTTATTTGATTGGCTATGAACTGACTGAGGAAAAGCAAAGTTACAATTCCAACCTGCACCAAGGAACAGAAAATGTGGAGCTTTAAAGACTGACACAGATTTTGGAATCAGTTTGCACGGAGCTGCTTCCGTATTTTGTGAAAGATGTTCGGTGCAGACTATCTATCTTGCAGACAGTAAGTTTAGTAAAGGGGAGGACAGTCTATCAGCAGATGGCACGAAGCATTCAGAGCGGATCAGCCTGGACAGCGACCTGCTCCAACTCTTCTCCAACTGAATTTTCACACTTTGTGATCACTGTTCTGTAAGTCTCTGACACAAGACAGCTTGTTATGCTCCTCCAAAAGTGCTGTAATCAGGCCAGTATTCACCCAGAAAGAGGAGCTTGTGCGCCCCATTAAAATTCACCTCTTGGTACAGAACCCACAGATCTGCCTTCACCACATGGGATGTGGTCCGATTATTAAACCCAATAACACTCAGGTCGCTAATGATTTCAGCTGTCACCTTGAAAATTGATGTCTTTGTATAAATCGATTTCTGGGTCCAGTACTCTTACCTTCATCAGGCGCAATGATTGAATCTTTTCATCCATTTCACCAAGATTTGCATGAACTCCTGCACCATAAACAGTGAACTCTCTGGGGTAGTTTGTGCCTGCATAAGCGACCCAGTGTTTCCCCTCCACTTTCAGGGAGGAGAAGGAGGCAGAATCAAGGTCAGGTACACTGACAATAAACTCATTCCCTTGGCCAGAGAATTCTGTCTAATCAAACAGGATAATCTTGTTCATCCTGACTGCGATGTTGTAGATGTTCTGAGATTTCAATGTGAACAGCAGCAGTGAAATCACTCCATGGTTTCCTAGCTCCCGAAGTGAGTTTACATACACATTGAAACATCCTTCCTGATAACTCAGCAAATTATAATAGATGCTGGACAGCCACGGGGCAAGTGGCAGCTATCTGTGCCGAGAATTGTGCAAACACCGAATGCTGAAAGGCAACACAGCAGGAAAGACACTGACAAAAATTACACAACTTCGTGTAAACAGCAATTCGGCAATTCTACAGAAGGTGTCACAAAGATTCTACTTCTCATGTTCTAGTAATTGTACACACTGAGTCCCTCACACTCTCACAAGCCATGTTCCAGTAATTATACACGCTGTGTCCCTCACACTATCACAAGCCATGTTCCAGTAATTGTACACACAGTGTCCCTCACTCTCACACTCCATGTTCCAGTAATTGTACACACTGTGTCCCTCACACACTCACACTCCATGTTCCAGTAATTGTACACACTGTGTCCCTCACATTGTTACTCTGCATGTTCCAGTAATTGTACACACTGTGGCCCTTACATTTTCACTCTCCATGTTCGAGGAACTGGACACGCTGTGTCCCTCACACACCTTCACTCTCCAAGTTCAATTGTACACACTGTGTCCCTCACACTCTCAGTCTCCATGTTCGAGTAATTGTACGCCCTGTGTCCCTCACACTTTCACTCTCCATGTTCTAGTAATTGTGCACCCTGTGTCCCTCACATTTTCACTCCCCATGTTCTTGTAATTGTACACATTGTGTCCCACATGCTCTCACGCTCCATGTTCCAGTAATTGTACACACTGTGTCCCTCACACTCTCACACTCCATGTTTAGGTAATTGTGCCCACTGTGGGGGCAAAGAGTAGAAAAACAAGGAAGTCATGTTCAACCTTGATAAAACCCTGATTCGGCCTCAACATGACCAGTTGTGATGGCACCGCACTTTGCAAAGGACATGAAGACTTTCGAAGAGTTCAGAGGAGATTGACTAGAATGGTCTGGGGGATGAGGGACCTCAGTTAATGTGGAGAGACTGGAGAAACTGGGATTGTTCTCCTGAGAGCAGAGAAGGTTACGAGGGAGATTTAATCACGATGTTCACAATGATTTAGAATTTAGAATTTAGAATTTAGAACATTACAGCGCAGTACAGGCCCTTCGGCCCTCGATGTTGCGCCGCCCTGTGAAACCATCTGATGAGTTTTGTCGGAGTAAATAAGGAGAAACTGTTTCCAGTGTCAGGAGAGTCAGTAACCAGAGGGACACAGATTTAAGATAATCGGTAAAAGAACCAGACAGGAAGAATGAGCAGAAATATTGAGTTGTTGTGATCTGGAATGCGCTTCCTGAAAGGGCAGCAGAGCAGATTTTATAGGATATTTTAAAAGGTGAATTTAGTGGAATGTCACAACTGAGTTTACATTGTAACTGGTATTTCTGTATTGTGGTGAGGCATTTCACACATTCTTTCTCTCTCTGTCCCCCTCCTTCTCTCTCTCTCTCTCTGTCTCTGCCTTACTTTCTCTCTCACCAAGGCTCTATACAATTGCAGCAAGACTTCTTTACTCCTGGACTCAAAACCCCTTGTGACGAAGGCCAACATACCTGACTCGAACAAGGGAACACAGTTTAAGAATAAGTGGTCTCCCTTTTAAAATGGAGACGAGGGGAAATGTTTTCCCTCAGAGGGAAGTTCGTCTGTGGAATTCTCTTCACCAGAGAGCAGTGGAGGCTGTGTCATCGAACATCTTCCAGGCTGAGGTGAATGGGATTTTTAATCAACAAGGGAGTCGAGGGTTCTGTCGGTCAGACAAGAATGTAGAGTTAAGGCCACAATCATATCAGCCATGATCTTACTGTATGGTGGAGCAGGCTCGGTGGCTGTATGGCCTACTCCTGTTCCTCTGTAACAGGCTCGAGGAGGGGCAGAATGGCCTCCTCTTGTTCATGTCTATCTCTGCAAACTGTGAATTAAATTGATGAGTGAAAGATTGACAATGCTTTGGGTGTTTAATGAGACATGTTGGTGTAAATCTATCTGTAATATTTCCCAATGTATTCTTGTAATTTATTCCACACGAGTAAAATTTCAAGAAATGCTCTCGTAGAATTTTCCAAATATCTCACCAGATAGAGTAACTTAGTGGAATCTTGCTATGCACATTTTATACAGCTAACCTGTGAAATGGGCAGGCAGATGACGAATGAAGTTTAATGCAGAGAAATGTGAAGTGATACGTTTTGGTAGGAACAATGAGGAGAGACAATATACAATAAAGGTTACAATACCAAACGGGAGCAGGAGCAGGAGCAGAGGGACCTGGGGGTATATGTACACCAACCATTGAAGATGGTAGGACAGGTTGAGAAACTGGTTAATAGAGCATACGGGATGCAGGGATTTATAAGTAGGGGCATAGAATACAAAAACTTTTGTAAAACACTGGTTCGGCCTCAACTGGAGTATTGTGTCCAGTTGTGGGGGCACCGCACTTTACAAAGGACATGAAGACTTTTGAAGAGTTCAGAGGAGATTGACTAGAATTGTCCCAGGGATGTGGGACTTCAGTTAAAGAGGAGAGACTGGGGAAACTGGGATAGTTCTCCTTCGAGCAAAGACGGTTAAGAGGAAGATTTAATCAAGATGTTCACAATGACGATGGTTTTCGATGGAGTAAATAAGGAGAAACTGTCAGCAGTGGCAGGAGAGTCAGTAATCAGAGGGACACAGATTTGAGATAATCGGTAAAAAAAAAACAGAGAGGGAGATGAGGAGAAATGTTTTTTCACACAGTGAGTTGTTGTGATCCGGAACACGCTGCCTGAGAGGGCAGTGGAAGCAGATTCAATGGGGAAATTTCAAAAAGGGAATTCATTGGAATGTCACAACTGAGTTTTAGGGAGGGGGCAGAGGAGATTTACCAGGATGCTGCCTGGACTGGAGGGCATGTCATACGAAGAAAGGTTGAGGGAGCTAGTGCTTTTCTCATTGGAGCGAAGAAGGATGAGAGCTGACTTGATACAGGGGTACAAGATGATGAGAGGCATAGATAAAGTGGATTGCAAGAGACTGTTTCCCAGGAAGGAAAGGGCTATCATCAGGGGGCATAATTTTAAGGTGATTGGAGGAAGGTTTCGGCGAGATATCAGAGGTAGGTTCTTTACACACAGAGTGGTGGGTGCCTGGAATGCACTGCCAGCGGTGGGAGTAGAAGCAGATATATTAGGGACATTTAAGCGACTCTTGGATAGGTACATGGATGATAGTAGAATGAAGGGTAGGTAGGTAGTTTGATCTTAGAGTAGGTTAAAGGTTCGGCACAACATCGTGGGCCAAAGGAGCTGCACTGTGCTGTATTGTTCGATGTTCTATGTTCTATGAGTTTATGTTGGATCTGGTGTTGCTATTTGTGAAGAGCCTTTTCACAAATTCTCTCTCTCTCTCGCTTTCTCTCTCTCACAGCGTGTCTCTCCCTCTCCCTCTCTCATCAAGGCTCTATACAATTGCAGCAAGACTTCTTTGCTCCTGTACTCAAAACCCCTTGTACCGAAGGCCAACATACCTGACGAGAGCAAGGTTACACATTTGAAGAATCAGCCGCCGTGGTGGTGAAAGTGGGAACAGGTGAGAGGAGCCGGGAGATAAAAGAGCCGAGGCCCGATACCAGAAGCAGTGACGTTGGTGAAATCGCTCTGTTCTGTTCAGTGTACCTGCTTGACCAGCAGAAATTAAAGTGTGATATCACAGGAGAGCTGGTACGTGATTGGTGGATATTTCTTTCTTCCATGTCTCTTTTTGTGTTTTTTTTAAATATTAGCCAAGTGAGTAAATCTGGAGACGTCATTACTGGTTAAGAGTACACATAAATAATTCTTTATTTTAAAATACTGAGATCCAAATTAATTAATCAAATAGAATAGAGATGGCTGTGTAGGTGATGTGTTGTATCTGTAGTATATGGGAGTTGGTGGACGTCTGTGCGATCCACGGTGACCATTCTACAGCAAGTGTTGGCTATTCAAGGACCTTCGGCTCAGAGTTGATGAGCTGGAGTCTGAGCTGCGGACATTGCGACACATCAGGTAGGGGGAGAGTTACCTGGATACTGTGTTTCAGGAGGCAGTCACAGTTGTTAGATTACTTACATCAAATTTGGACTGTGGTCAGGGACTGGAGGGTGCGGCTGTGAGTGACGCAGGTATGGGATCCAGAATTTTGCTTCGGAAAAGCCTTAGTCAGTGCCCTTATCCAACAGGTCCGAGGTTCTTGCTCCCAGTGTGGACAAGGGCACAGACTGCAGGGAGGATGAGCGAACTCACCACAGTACCATGGTTCAGAGCATCATTGAAATTGGGGTTGAACAGAGGAAATGTAGTTGTAATAGGGGAGAGCATAACTACTGGAATAGATACTGCTATCTGTTGCAAAGATAGAGAGTCCAGAAGGCTGTGTTGCCTACCTGGTGCCACGGTTAAGGACATCCCTTCAGGATGAGAGAGGAACTTGGAGTGGGTGGGAAATGATCCAGTTGTCGTGGTCCACGTTGGCACCAATGAAATTGGTAGGACTAGGAAATAGGTTCTGCTGTGGGACTATGAGCAGCTCGAGTCGAAAATAAAAAAGCAGAACAACAAAGCTAATAATCTCCGGATTACTACCTGAGCCACGTGCAAATTGGTATAGGGTCGATAAGATTATAGAGGTACATACGTGGCTCAAAGATTGGTGTGGGAGAAATGGGTTCCGAATCAAAGAACAAAGAACAAAGAACAGTACATCACAGGAACAAGCCATTCGGCCCTCCAAGCCTGCGCTGATCTTGATGCCTGCAGAAACTAACACCTTCTGCACTTCTGGGGCCCATATCTCTCTATTCCCTTCCTATTCATATATTTATCAAGATGACTCTGAAACGTCGCTATCATATCTGCTTCCACGACCTCCCCTGGCAGCAAGTTCCAGGCACTCACCACCCTCTGTGTGAAAAACATGCCCCGCACATCCCCTTTAAACTTTGCCCCTCGCATCTTAAACCTATGTCCCCTCGTAACTGACTCTTCCACCCTGGAAAAAAGCTTCTGACTATTCACTCTGTCCATGCCACTCATAACTTTGTAAACGTCTATCATGTCGCCCCTCCACCTCCGTTGTTCCAGTGAAAACAATCCGAGTTTTTCCAACCTCTCCTCAAAGCTAATGCCCTCCAGACCAGGCAACATCCTGGTAAACCTCCTCTGTACCCTCTCCAAAGCCTCCACGTCCTTCTGGTAGTGTGGCGACCAGAATTGCACGCAATATTCTAAGTGTGGCCTAACTAAGGTTCTGTACAGCTGCAACATGACTTGCCAATTTTTTTACTCAATGCCCCGACCGATGAAGGCAAGCATGCCGTATGCCTTCTTGACTACCTTATCCACCTGCGTTGCCACTTTCAGTGACCTGTGGACCTGTACGCCCAGATCTCTCTGCCTGTCAATACTCCTAAGGGTTCTGCAATTTACTTTATACCTCCCACCTGCATTAGAACTTCCAAAATGCATTACCTTACATTTGTCCAGATTAAACTCCATCTGCAATTTCTCCACCCAAATCTCCAACCGATCTATACCCTGCTGTATCCTCTGACAATCCTCATCATTATCCACAAGTCCACCAACCTTTGTGTCATCTGCAAACTTACTAATCAGAGCAGCTACATTTTCCTCCAAATCATTTATGTATACTACAAACAGCAAAGGTCCCAGCACTGATCCCTGCAGAACAGCGCTAGTCACATCCCGCCATTCAGAAAAACACCCATCAACTGTTGCCCTCTGTCTTGCATGAGCGAGTTCTGTATCCATCTTGCCAGCTCACCTCTGCTCCTATGTGCCTTCACCTGTTGCACCAGTTTGTCATGCCGGACCTTGTCAAAGGCTTTACTAAAGTCCATATAGACAACATCCACCGCCCTTCCCTCATCAATCATCTTCGTCACTTCCTCAAAAAACTCAAATTAATAAGACACGACCTCCCCTTTACAAAACCATGCTGTCTCTCGCTAATTAGTTTGTTTGTTTCCAAATGGGAGTAAATCCTGTCGCGTAGAATCCTCTCTAATAGTTTCCCGACCACTGACGTAAGGCTCACCAGCCTATAATTTCCTGGATTATCCTTCCACCCTTCTTAAACAAAGGAACAACATTGGCTATTTTCCAGTCCTCTGGGACTTCATCTGTAGCCAATGAGGATGCAAAGATTTCTGTCAAGGCCCCAGCAATTTCTTCCCTTCCCTCCCTCAGTATTCTCAGGTAGATCCCATCAGGCGCTGGGGACTTATCTACCTCAATGCTTTGCAAGACATCCAACATCTCCTCCATTTAGATAATGAGATGACTGAAACTATCTGCACTCCCTTCCCCAGGCTCATCATCCACCAAGTCCTTCTCCTAGGTGAATACTGAAGCAAAGTACTCATTTTGCACCTCGCCCATTTCCTCTGGCTCCACACATAGATTCCCATCTCAGTCCTTGAGTGGGCCAACCCTTTCTGTGGTTCCCCTCTTGCTCTTGATATATGTATAAAAAGCCTTGGGGGCTTTGGTCTCGCACCCACACTTTTTAGGATTTTCTTCTCCCTGCTGCTTTCACTTGCATTCAAGTCCACTGAAGAAGAAATTTTCCTCCACACAAGATCAGGGGGCAGGTTGTTCAACCTTGCCCGTCTAAGAGCGAAGTCCAAAGTACGGAAAGTCCTCATCAGGGAACTCCTCTTTGCTGACGATGCTGCAGGACCCCCAGATCCCTCTGTCCCGTAGAGTTCTGCAGTCTCTCTGCATTTCAATAATATACTGCTATATATTCTTCCTGACACATTCTACTCCATCTGCCAAATGTTTGTCCACTCACTTTACCTATGGAAATCTCTTTGTAGATTCTTTTTGTCCTCCTGACAGTTTACTTTCCAACCTGTCATTGGACAAACACAGGGCGGGTAACTTCAATGCTGAGAAATGTGAAGTGATGGATTTTGGAAGGAAGACTGTGGGAGAGGCAATCTAAACTAAATGGTACAATGTTAAAATGGGTGCATCAACAGAGAGGCCTTACACATCCAGGAGCTGACAGTCTCTCTCTCTCTCTCTCTCTCTCTCTCTCTCTCTCTCTCTCTCTCTCCCATTTCACTCCCTCTCTTTCTCTTTCAATACTGATCCTGACTTTTCTCGGAATCCTTCTTGGTTGAGAGTTACCCTGAAATGTTTCAGTCTCACTGTTACGCGCACTTTGTGGGATTTACTTCTCCCTGCTGCTTTCACATGCGTTCAAGTCCTCTGAAGAAGGAAATTTCCTCCACACAAGATCAGGGGGCAGGTTGTTCAACCTTGCCCGTCGAAGAGCGAAGTCCAAAGTACGGAAAGTCCTCATCAGGGATCTCCGCTTTGCTGACGATGCTGCTTTAACATCTCACACTGAAGAGTGCCTGCAGAGTCTCATCGACAGGTTTGCCCCTGCCTGCAATGAATTTGGCCTAACCATCAGCCTCAAGAAAACAAACATCATGGGGCAGGATGTCAGAAATGCTCCATCCATCAATATTGGCGACCACGCTCTGGAAGTGGTTCAAGAGTTCACCTACCTAGGCTCAACTATCACCAGTCTCTCGATGCAGAAATCAACAAGCGCATGGGAAAGGCTTCCACTGCTATGTCCAGACTGGCCAAGAGAGTGTGGGAAAATGGCGTACTGACACGGAACACAAAAGTCCGAGTGTATCAGGCCTGTGTCCTCAGTACCTTGCTCTATGGCAGCGAGGCCTGGACAACTTATGTCAGCCAAGAGCGACGTCTCAATTCATTCCATCTTCGCTGCCTCCGGAGAATACTTGGCATCAGGTGGCAGGACCGTATCTCCAACACAGAAGTCCTCGAGGCGGCCAACATCCCCAGCTTGTGCACGCTACTGAGTCAGCGGCGCTTGAGATGGCTTGGCCATGTGAGCCGCATGGAAGATGGCAGGATCCCCAAAGACACATTGTGCAGCGAGCTCGCCTCTGGTATCAGACCCACCGGCCGTCCATGTCTCCACTTTCAAGACGTCTGCAAATGCGACATGAAATCCTGTGACATTGATCACAAGTCGTGGGAGTCAGTTTCCAGCGTTCGCCAGAGCTGGCGGGCAGCCATAATCAGAAAAAGGAAAAAAGACAGAGCCGCAAGGGGAGAGCCAACTGTGCAACAGCCCCGACAAACAAATTTCTCTGCAGCACCTGTGGAAAAGCCTGTCACTCTCGAATTGGCCTTTTTTGCAACTCCAGGCGCTGCTTCACAAACCACTGACCACCTCTCGGCGCGTATCCATTGTCTCTCGAGATAAGGAGGCCCAAAGAACATGTATAAAAAGCCTTGGGATTCTCCTTAATCCTGTTTGCCAATGACTTTTCATGACCCCTTTTAGCCTTCCTAACTCCTTGCTTAAGTTCCTTCCTACTGTCTTGATATTCCTCAAGTGCTTCATCTGTTCCTAGCCTTCCAGCGCTTACGAATGCTTCCTTTTACTTTTTGACTAGGCTCACAATATCCCGTGTTATCCAGGCTTCCCGAAACTTGCCAAACTTGTCTTTCTTCTTCACAGGAACATGCTGGTCCTGGCTTCTAATCATCTGACATTTGAAAGACTCCCACATGTCAGATGTTGATTTACCCTCAAACAGCCGCCCCCAATCTAAATTCTTCAGTTCCTGCCTAATATTGTTATAATTAGCCTTCCTCCAATTTAGCACCTTCACCTGAGGACTACTCCTATCCTTATCCACAAGAACCTTAAAACTTATGGAATTATGGTCACTGCTCCCAAAATGCTCCCCCACTGAAACTTCGACCACCTGGCCAGGCTCATTCCCCAGTACCAGATCCAGAATGGCCCCATCCCTCGTTGGACTATCTACATACTGTTTCAAGAAGCCCTACTGGATGCTCCTCACAAATTCTGCCCCATCCAAGCCCCTAGCACTAAGTGAGTCCCAGTCAATATAGGGGAAGTTAAAATCACCCACCACCACAACCCTGTTACCTTTACATCTTTCCAAAATCTGTCTACATATCTGCTCCTCTTCCTCCCGCTGGACGATGGAAGGCCTGTAGTGAACCCCTAACATCGTGACTGCACCTTTCCTATTCCTGAGTTCCACCCATATTGCCTCGCTGCATGACCCCTCTGACATGTCCTCCCGCAGTACAGCTGTGATATTCTCCTTAACCGGTAATGCAACTCCCCCACCCCTTTTACATCCCCCTGTATCCTGCCTGAAGCTTCTAAAGCCTGGAACGTTTATCTGCCAATCCTGCCCTTCCCTCAACCAAGTCACTGTAATAGCAACAACATCATATTTTCAAGTACTAATCCAAGCTCTAAGTTCATCTGCCTTACCTGTTATAGTTCTCGCATTGAAACAAATGCACTTCTGACCACCAGTCCCGCTATGCTCAGCAACATCTCCCTGCCTGCTCTTCCTCTTTGTCCTACTGGCCTTATTTACCATGTCCTCCTCATTTATTTCACTAGCTGTCCTACTGCTCTGGTTCCCAACCACCTGCCACACTAGTTTAAACCCTCCCTAGTGACGCTAGCAAACCTTGCAGCCAGGATATTAGTGCCCCTCCAGTTTAGATGCAACCCGTCCTCCTTGTACAGGTCCCATCTTTCCCAGAAGAGAGCCCAATGGTCCTGATATCTGAAACCCTCCCTTCCACACCAGCTGCTCAGCCACGTGTTTCGCTGCACTATCTTCCTATTTCGTGCCTCACTGGCTCGTGACACAGGGAGTAATCCAGAGATTACAACCCTAGAGGTCCTATTTCTCTCTAATTCACCGGGTTTTCGTGCTTTTTATATCCACTCCTCTCCAGCTGCTGCTCCTCCCGTATTCGCAAGGTTTTGTTGATGTTTAAATCCACTCCTCTCCCACTGATCCTCTCTTATTTGCCAGGTTTTGGTGATGTTTACATCCACTCCTCTCCCACTGCTCCTCTCTTATTCACCGGGTTTTTGGTGCTTTTTCAATCCACTCCTCTCCCTCTGCTCATCTCTTATTCATCAGGTTTTGGGGCATTTCAAATCGACTCCTCTCCCGCTGCTCCTCTCTTATTCGCCAGATTTTGGTGCTTTTTAAATCCACTCCTCTCCTTCTGCTCATCTTGTTCACCAGGTTTCGGTGCTTTTTAAATCCACTCCTCTCCCGCTGCTCCTCACTTATTCAAGAGGTGTTAATACATTTTAGATCCACTCCTCTCCTGCTTCTCATCTCTTATTCATCAGTTTTTGGAGCATTTTAAATCCACTCCTCTCCCGCTGCTCCTCCTCTTATTCACCAGGTTTTGGTGCTTTTTAAATCCACTCCTCTCCCGCTCCTTCTCTGTAAATCACCTGGTTTTTGTGGAGCTCCTTGTGCTTCAAATGAATGTATTTAGAGATACAGCACTGAAACAGGCCCTTCGGCCCACCGTGTCTGTGCCGGCCAGCAACCACCCATTTATACTCATCCTACATTAACCCCATGTTACCTGCCACATATCCACCATTCTCCTACCACTTCCCTGCACTAGGGATCATTTACAATGGCCAATTTACCTGTCAACCTACAAGTCTTTGGCAGTGGGAGGAAACCGGACCACGCAGCGGAAACCCACACGGTCACAGGGAAAACTTGCAAACTCCACATAGGTAGTAACCAGAACTGAACCGGGATCGCAGGAGCTATGAAGCTGCGGTGCTAAACACGGCACCACTCCACCGCCCCTACTCCAGGGAATACAGGCCCATAAATCACCAGGTTTTCATGGATCTCCTTGTCCTTCAAATGAATTCTCCTTTGATTGCTTGAAATAAGTACTCATATCAATATAATTTTGCTAATGAATTCCTATTTCTTCTGCCAGGGTCGGTGTTATTATTGCATGGAGTTTTACATTAATGACAGAAATGCTTGAAACTATCTCTCCTTCTCAATCACTTTGTCACAGAAGATAAAAAATGGCCAAAGCTTTTGAGAAAGCAAAGCCTTTAAACAAAATTGTGACAATTATGCGACTTTTGATGTAAGCAGATAACTTCTGTAATTTTTAAAGCTGCTGGATCTCTTGCTGTGCTATCAGTTCTCATGTGACCCTGGAAACTGTTGTCACCTGTTTAAAAAAAAACACAAGGAGCCCTTCTAGCTCAGCCCCAAAGCCGAATGAATTAATTTGCCAAATTTTATTTGTCAATTTAGAAATTGAAAGTTTAATAATATTCAATATATAAATTTTCCTCTCAGCAATGCAGATATTGTGTGGTGAATTAAATGAATGATACAGTTGCAATTTATTTGCTTGTCCCCACAGGGGGCGGAGCAAAACATTCTCAGATGCATCACTTTATTTAACTTCGTTGAAAAAAATCTCAATTGAAAGATTTCTTCTGCCCTACCATATCTTGAATGAAGTTTATAACTACCTTGAATTTGTCCTCGAAGGCTCCTTTACCACCTTTAACAACATGAATTCATTTATTCTCTTTATATATATATTTTTAAAATGCCTTTGATCACTGGTGTGACCGTTAATTTCTCGACATTCGCCAAAAGTGTTTTTCCTCCCAAGATGCGACTTGAGCAGTCTCACAAACTCCAGATCCTTCTTTCCTCTCAAAAAGCATTCACAATGTGCCAAGTCCCATCTGGGGTGTCATAATGTAAAATTCAATCAGATAGGGGTGGTTTCTGCCCTCTTCCAAGGTGGTAACAGACTTGACAGCACAAAGCATGTTGTAAATCGACTTATTTGAGAGATGAAAGGAAAGACAAGTTTGTTGAGTTTTCAGGTTAACCAGTCAGGCAGTAATTAACAGACGAACACAGATACTATATACAAACATGCGAATTAGGGGCAGTATTAGGCCATTCGGCCCTTCGAGCCTGCTCTGCCATTCAATAAGTTCATGGCGAAACTGATTACACCAGATTTCCACCTGCCCCCGATAACATTCGATCCCCTTGCTTATCAAGAATCTATCTATATCTGCCTTAAAAATATTCAAAGACTCTGCTTCCACCAGATTACGAATTGAGGAAGACAATTCCAAAGACTCACGACCCTCTGAGAAAAAGATGTCTCTGGCTTATTTTTAAACAGTGACCCCTACTCCTGGTCCCCATATTAGAGATTGGACAGCAGAGCGCAGAATTCTTTCCCTTTCAGTTTTTGCCATTCAGGTTATTGGTCGGTCTCTCTCTCTTGTCTCATTGTTGTTCGAAAATTCTCTGCCATACAATATCAAAGACATGACTCCTTTTATCATGGCAGCTTTCCAGTTAACCCTCCCCTCTCCCAATCAGTGATTAGTCTTGTATTAAAGGATGCCTTTCTGAACGAACCAAGAATAATTTTGTGATGGTTGCTAACCTTTTGAATTTGTGCAATTAGTATCCCTTTTGTGTTGACTAATTTATTGCAATGCTTTTACATTTTGAGTTGTTTTTTTTATCCCAATACGAGACAAACCTACACAGGCTGTTTTCACTGTCTGCTCTCAATGTCTCACCCTTTTGCTGCAAATAAGCAATTTAAAACTTGACATAATCTCCCAGAATCCCTCTCCCTTGACATCTTTCCTATACTGCGCCCAATTTCATCAGTTTCCCCACTTTACCATACTGCATTAAAGGCTTCGAATGAAGCTAAATTTTACTTTACAATAAACGTCAATTGTTTGATATAATAGGTAGATTCGCAATTTTTAACAATTAGTAATCTAGTTAGTAGTATTTCGTAACCTAATAATCTTACACAGACGTGCGATTGAGCCTCTTCAGTGCCTGATATGCTGAGGCAGGGACAGAGGCCGAGGATGTTACAGAGGTGGAAGGAGATGTCATTTCTGATGGAGACAACATCAGGTCAGAAGCTCAGGTCAGGGATGAGTAGGGAGCATATTTTACACAACATCATGTTTAGTCTGATATAACAGCCAGGAATGGTGATGGAATCAATGACAAGGGAGTGGAGTTTGTGGTGGAACCAAAGGTGGACGCTTTGCTCTGCGTTTTATTGGAGGAAATTGCAGCTCATGGGAAACAGACTTTTACAGTCTGATAACACAGAGGCAGTGGAGGGTTGAGAGAGCTGGAGATGGGTCTTGTCAGCACACATTTGGAAGCTGACCCCATATCTGTAAATGATGTGGCCAGAGGGCAGTGTGTAGATGAGGAAGAGGATGGAACAAGAATAGAAAGTTCCAGGACTCCAGAGGTAACAGTACTGGCGTGGGAAGAGAGGCCATTGCTGGAGATGCTCTGGTTCCAATCAGATCAGTAATATTGGAACCAGGCAGGGACAGTCCCACTGAAAAATACCAATGTCAGAGGTATGGGGAGATCACAGATGGGATGGCCGCAGGCTCAGAGGAGTGGCTGGAGATGAGGATTGGTGAGGACGTGGAAGAATTTTAACCCAATGTTTAGAATTATAAATTTAAATACTTAGAGGACTGGGAGCCAATGCAGGTCAGTTTGGCTGAAGCTGTTGGGTGAGATGGACTTGGTGAGGGTTGGATATTGACGCAGGCATTTAGAGCAGTTGATAGTGAGGGAAGGTGGAATTTGGGGGTCCAGTGAGAAGTGAACTGGGGGAAAGGAGTCAGGAGTTGGTGCAGTTGTTATTTTACTGCAAGCATTAACCACTATAGAATAAACAGGGAAATATCTGCAGTTAAATAGTGGAGAGAAGATTCTCTTTTATTCTTTCATGTGATGTGAGCTCCGCTGACAAGGTCAGCCATTGTTGTCCTTGACAACTTCCTGGGCCGTTTCAGAGAGCAGTTAATAGTCAGCCACATTGCTCTGGGTCAGCAGCCACATGTAGGTCAGACCAGGTAAGGATGGCAGATTTCCATACCTGAAAGGAATTAGCGAGTCAAATGAGGTTTTGCAGCAATCTGCGATAGTGTCATGGCACCATTACAGAAACCAGCTTTCAATTACAGACTTTTGTTAATTGATTGGATTTAAATTACAGCAGCTGCCATGGTACGATTTGAGCCCCTGTCCCCAGGCCCTTGGGTTTGACCTCTGGATTTCTTGCCCAGTATATTGTCACTCGTTGACTGCCTCCCAATGGACGTGTACAGTGTCTGTCCCCTAATATCACCCACAGTAGTTTCTAGACTGTAACCCTGAACGTGGTCCCGAATCAGAGACTCAAAGTTCACAGTTTAACTGGGAAAAGGTACAAACAGACTAAGACGGGATTGTTTTTGTCCCTGGATTCAGTGCACACTGCAGACAACTGGTTACATTTACAATAGAAATGCCAGGAGTGAACAAGGTCAATATAATAATATGCGAAATGTAAATGACTCCACTCATAATTGTATCATCTGTCCAGTATGAGTACAGTTTACAGATTCAGTCCCGAGAGAGGTCTTACTAAGAAAATATTATTACCATTGAAATTATTGTGTTTTCTCCGTCACATTATTTACAACAGAGTCAAAGCTGCTGATGTAATGTGTTTGTTCAGGTGAGTGTAACTAATAGCAAAGATCAGGGGTATAACCGTGTCAGTGGAGACTTATCCCCTGTATAAATCAGGACTCATTGAAATGGATTAGCTCAGAGTGCCTGCTGGAGCTGTGGGTTCCAGGCTAACAGAAGCCTCAATTTCTCACAGAAATGGGATATCCAGTAATCTATCAGATAGAAGGCATTTATTATCCTGTACTTGCAGCAATTGGAGTTCCTGGTAAGCCAGTATCTCAGCTGTTAATGGTGTAAATCGATATTAACTGTGCTGCAGCACTCAGTATTATTTCACAGTGTGTGTTTCCAGCAATTTACTGATGGAATCTCCTCATTGTTTACTCTTTCCATCTTGCAGGAGCTGTATTCAATTGTATTGGTTGAAGTAACCCTGGCATTGCTGCTGGATTATTGTGTGTATTGAATGTATTTGAATCAGATGTCTCGGTTAGGATCAAGAATCAGATCATCAGGAGATTTTCATAGTTTCAAGATGTGCAACTAACTGGTCCTGGAATACTTTTATGATTGTTTTTTCACTGATTGATAATGAGACAACTCACAGTCTCAGTGTTACAAGGGGACAGAACAATATCCTCCATTCCCATTAATATGGTACAGTTGAACTGGGATTTCAATGTATTTATTCGTTATCACTGTCATAAAATATTATTTCATTCTGTGTGTGTCTGAAGTTGCTTCATATGTCTGGCTACTGAACTGAGTTTGTTGCTGCCACTTTCACATCTCCTTCTCTGCTTCACTGTGGAGCCTTCACTGTCACTGGAATACATTGTAAAAGAGAATGCATTGATCTGATGTTTTATTGGTTTACACTCTATCAGTTGGAATCACAAAAGCCTTTCCATTTATCTGTAGATTATCAGCTGCAGCGCTGATGTTTGTGTTTTATTAATTAAACAATCCCACATTCTAACGGTGTCCTTTATAAATCCAGGAGAAGGAATTTCAATGATTGTGAAGTTTGTGTGGAAGAAGCTTTAAATCCTGTTTAATCCATGTATTGTTGGATGAAGTGAAGAATGTAGGTGAACAGGTGGAGACTTGGGTGTTCTGTAGACACATTAAATTATTCACACAAGTTTCACCATTGAACAAACTGACTCTGAGAATAGAGTCAATGAACACGGGGCTGGTGAACAGAACGCAGGCACAGAATGTTTGGAATAAATCGCATATGAAAAACGGCTTAAAGTAACAGCTTGCAGGGTGTGAGCACATC
Organism: Heterodontus francisci; assembly: GCF_036365525.1. NCBI lineage: Eukaryota > Metazoa > Chordata > Chondrichthyes > Heterodontiformes > Heterodontidae > Heterodontus > Heterodontus francisci. The sequence continues at coordinate 97,253 of NW_027140450.1, read as the reverse complement.
GGGGACATAGGGAAGGAGAAACAGAGCAGGGAGAATGAAAGTGAGGGAAAGTGATAATTAGAAGTAAAGAGAAAGAAGCAGCAGTGTGAATAATTCACTATCATAAAGTGCTAAAATATCCAGAACAGTTAGTGAGAGAAACTGTGAGTTGAAGTTGTTTGCTGTCAGATTGTGTTCATTATACTGTTGGAATTGATCCTCTGTGTTTATTTCTGTCTGGTAATTATCATGTTTTGCAGAAATTTCCTGACTCAACAATCATGATAGAATCTGGTGTTCACGATTGGTAAATCATTATTTAAATACTGCACTTTAAAATCTCTGTGACTGCTGCATGCAATAGAGAGTGAGGTTGATATCAGACATATATTTAAATTGAAATTTAAGTGCCTGCACAAACCATCTGCTCCTGTCTCCCCTCCAGCTCCAACATTTCATTTTCCTTCTCCCACTCCCAATCTCGCTCACTGTCTCATCCTCCAGCTTCCTCTTCCAAATAAATCCTAACCCTCAAACTTACTGCAGCAACTCTCAGTCTTTTCCCATGTTGTACCAGCCTCTGTCGGTTCTCTGAACCCACAGCAACAAACAATCGGCACCTTCCGCTGTCTCCAAACCTTCTGGATCAACAGTCTGGAGACAAATCCCCATTTAATCCATTGGATTCCATCTCTGTAAAACCTCTTCTCATTTCCCCACTGGCACTGCATCCTCACTCATTACTTCCAGTAGATCTGGTGTTGACTTTATTCACTTTTTGTATCAATTTCCCAATTCATTATTAATAATTGTGTTTCAAACATTTCACTGTGACAAAGCACTGCCCAGGTCAATGAATCAGTTTTCACTGTTAGATGCAGCAACAAAGCTGGAAATTTCAGCCCAGATCCTGTCAAACTGCTGCTTTGTCTCCAGGTCTGATCAGTAATTTCTCTGCTTCCTTTTCTCTCTCTTCCAGTTAACTTGGTGGCGATTGTGATTCTGTCCCGAGGAAAGTGCGGTCTCTCCAGATGTATCACTGTCTACCTGGTGGGAATGGCAGTGTCTGATCTCCTGCATGTTATCATTGATCCCATATTGAACTGGATTGTTTTAATTTATTTCCCAGATTCATTCCTGGACATTACTCCTGTCTGCTCTCTCATTAACTTTCTGCGCTCGACAGTCACATTTATTTCTGTCTGGCTCACAGTCACTTTCACCTTAGATCGATTTGTGGCCATTTGCTGTGAGATGCTGAAGACACAATATAGCACCGAGTAAACAGCGGCAGTGGTTGTCGGAACAGTGAGTGTGCTGGGCTGTTTACTGAATGCCTCAGTTTACTTTGTATATAAACCAAAGTACTTTATTGATAATGTTCCCATGGGTATTGATTATAAACCGAGCTTCTTCACTTCCCCCACATGGGTCACATTTGAATTGTTTTATTATATTTTAACCCCTTGTGTCCCGGCTTTTTGATTTTGCTGCTCAATGTTCTGACGGTCAGACGGATTTTATTCTCCAGTAAAGTCCGCAGCGGATTCTGGGGTCACACAAATGGAGAGCATCACAAAGACCCAGAAATGGAGAATCGGAGAAAATCAATTATTTTACTCTTCAGTATATCCGGCAGTTTTATATTGTTATGGGTGACCCAGATTGTGTTTATCATTGAGAGGCGAATTGCACACATTCATTATTATTCATCCTACACTGACCCTGCCTATATCACAGAAAAGACATCAGAGATGCTGCAGATTCTCTGTTCCTGCGCCAACACATGTATTTACACTGTGACCCAGAGTAAATTCAGAGAGGAGCTGAAGAAGGGGGTGAAACACCCTTTCAATCTCATTGTTAAATTAGTGAAATCATAGAAAGAGATAAACACTGGAACTAAATCCCTTTTCATATTCCATTCACTACACTCCCCACAGGAGTGGGGATTATTCACAGCACTGAGTCCTGAAATGAGTTTAAATCTGATTTTGAGATTAAATTTTGTTGAGAATCAGAACGATTGAGGTGGGACATGCTCTGCCCGCTCTCACATTCGCCATCTACTGGAGTCCCAGTCTCAATGCAGTCACTGTCCCACTCTCACCAACTCTATCTGCTGGTGTCCCTGTCTCACTGCAGTTACTGGCCCCCATCTCATCATCTCCATCTGCTGGTGTCCCTGTCTCACTGCAGTTACTGTCCCCCCTCTCACCATCTCCATCTCCTGGTGTCCCTGATTCACTGCAGTTCCTGTCCCCCCTCGCCATCACCATCTGCTGCTGTCCCTGACTCACTTCAGTTCCTGTCAACTCTCACCATCTCCATCTGCTGGTGTCTCATATTCACTGCAGTTCCTGTCCCCTCTCGCCATCGCCAACCGCTGGTTTCGCTGCCTCACTGCAGTTACTGCTCCCTCTCACCATCTCCATCTGCTGGTGTCCCTCTCTCACTGCAGATACTGCCCCCGCTCACCATCTCCATCCGTTGGTTATCCTTGTCGCACTGCAGTTCCTGCTCCCTCTCGCCATCGCCATCGCCAGCGCCATCTGCTGGTGCCCCTATCTCACTGCAGATCCTGCCTCCTCTCATCATCGCCCTCTGCTGGTGCCCCTGCCTCACTGCAGTTACTGTCCCCTTCTCACCACCTCCATCTGCTGATCTCGCTGCCTCGCTGCAGTTACTGCCCACTCTCGCCCTCCCCATATGCTGGTTCCCTGCCTCAGTGCAGTTACTGACCACTCTGAGCATCTCCAACTTCTGGTGCCCCTGCCTCACGGCAGTTACTGCCCATTCTCACCCTTATCATCTGCTGGTGTTCCTGTCTCACTGCAGTTACTGCCCCGATCTCACCATCGCCTTCTGCTGTTGTCCGTGTCTCACTGCTATTACTGCCGCGATCTCACCATCTCCATCTGCTGGTGTGTCTGTCTGACTGCAGTTTCTGTTCCCCTCACGATCTCCATCTGCTGGTGTCCCTGTCTCACTGCAGTTACTGTCCCCCGCTCAGCATCTCCATGTGCTGCTGTCCCTGTCTCACTTCAGTTACTGCCCCCTCTCACCATATCCATCTGCTGGTGTCCCTGTCTCACTGCTGTTACTGCCCCTCCTCTCACAATACACATCTGGTGGTGTCCTGTCTCACTTCAGTTCCTGCCCCTTCTCACCATTTCCATCTACTGGTGTCCCTGTCTCACTGCATTTACAGCCCCCTCTCACCATCTCCATCTGCTGGTGTCCCTGTCTCACTGCAGCTACTGTCCCAACTCGAACAATCTCCATCTGCTAGTGTCTCTGTCTCACTTCAGTTGATTCCCCCTCTCACCGTGTCCATCTTCTGGTGCCCCTGTCTCTCTGCAGTTACTGTCCCCCTCTCACCATCTCCAGCTGTTGGTGTCCCTTTCTCACAGCAGTTACTGTCCCCCTCTCATCATCTCCGGCTGCTGGTGTCCCTGTCTCACTGCAGTTAATGTCCCCCTCTCACCATCTCCAGCCGCTGGTGTCCCTGTCTCACTGCAGTTGCAGTCCCCCGCTCACCATCTCCATCTGCTGGTTTCCCTGTCTCACTGCAGTTACTGACCCCTCACCATCTCCATCTGCTGGTGTCCCTGCCGCACTGTAGCTCCTGTCCCAACTCTAACCATCTCCATCTGCTGGTGTCCCTGTCTCACTGCAGTTACTGTCCCCCTCTCACCATCTCCAGCTGTTGGTGTCCCTTTCTCACTGCTGTTATAGTCCCCCTCTCACCATCGCCATCTGCTGCATTATTCTCGTTTCAAACTGCAGTAATGTTCCTCTCTGATGGGGTGAGGGGAAGGTGTGGGGGGGGGGGGGGTCGGGGATTGTGGTGGAGTCTGGGAGCATTTCGGGTTCAAGAGATGCAGGACCTGGAGCTCTCCAGGATGTAGTTACTGCCCAGCTCTCAGCCTATGGAGTCAATCTTCTCAGTCACACCCTTCCACAAAGGTCTGATTTCCATAAATCATTCCTGGGACCGTAATTTTGAAAAATAAAAAGTTCCCGGAAGGAATTTAAAGAGGGAGTTTTGCCCTTTCTGACGGAGGGGATTTTTGTCTGTTATCGCATTGCTACTTGTGGGATCTTGATGTGCATAAAAAGCCCTGCAGCATTTCCTACATGACAAGAATGAGGACACTTTGAAATTCAAGCTTCCTGAGGGTCTGAGTCCGGATTTCTCTGTGTTTTCTCTCCATCTTCCTCTGCTTTTATCTCCCCCACACTTTCTCTATTTTAACCATTAATCAATAGGTGCCACAATTTGACGTGTGGTTATTTTAAACGGTGACAGAAACACTTCAGAGGACGTTTCAATCCAGATTAAATTAGAGATCGACAGAAACAGGAACAGATGTGGATGGTGTGGGGGGAGCAGGAGGACGACAGGGAGAGGGGCGTTTGAGATTTTCAAACTGTAGGAATTTTCTTCTCTCTGGGATCCCTCAGCAAATATCAATAAACAGATTATCTGTACACTATCACACTGCTACTGTGGGATCTGCTGTGCACAAATGGCCTGCACTGTTTCCAACTTTGCAATAGTGACAAGCACTTTAACACTCAATTAATATAGTGTCAAATGCTCCTGATTCAATTCAATTCATTTTACTGATGTTCTGAGTTTAGATTTTTCTTTCTGTCTCTATCTAGCTTTCTTTCCCTCTGTCTCTCGATTTAAATCTTTAGTCGCTAAAAACATGCACAACAATGTGAATTGTTGTTGTTTTAAATGGTGAGACGTAAATATTTCATAGCTCATTTCAATCAAGGTGACATATGAGAAAGAGAGAAGAAAACAGAGATCTGGTCAGAGAGCGCGAGAGAGGGGGCCGAATGAGATAGAAACAGAGAGAGATTCAGAGAAAGGGAGAGAGATACTCAGAGACAGGGAGTGAGATGTTGACACACACACACACACGCATACAAAGGCGGAGGTTGCTGTCTCAATCCTTTTAGCCTCTGGTTTATAACTGTGATTTGTCTGCATTTGGGTTTTGCTGAGAGATTGTCTGTGTCACTTAGGGAAAATCCTGGGCTCTTGCTGTGCCATTTTGTTCTTGCCTATTAATCAGCTTGACTGGGGGCTGTTCTTGCCGCCGTGGTTTAATGCAGAGTCTGTGAGTGGGGTCAACACTGTTATATTTTAATAACATCACTAAAAATAGATTATATACAGACTATCAAAGCTCCCCGTGGGATCTTGCTGTGCGCACCATGCCGACAGAGTTCCCTGCATTGTAACTGTGACTGCATTTTAGAAGTTAATTCTTTGTGTGTAAAGCTCTCCCGAAGGTCTGGAATTAAAGTCCTGAGCTTGAAGCCTGTATAATTCCGGAATAATGCTGGTGTTTTGGGCAGTGCTGTGAATTTGAGGGTTTAATGAAATGTGCAGTAGCCATTTGAATTTGAGAGTGGTGTTCTGAAAGTGGATTTCCCTGTCTCTCACTCTCCATCTTTCTGTCTGAATTCGAGGAACAGGTGGGAAAGAGTCGCAAAGAGTGAGCGAAACATGGAGGGATTCAGAGGAGAAGAGGAGAGGTAGCCGGCTGTTATCAAACAGCTGCCTGTTGGATCATGCTGTGCATAAATGGCCTGCATCATTTCCAACATTGCTACAGTGGTGACCACTTTAAAAATTAAATCATTGATTGTCAAATGCTTCTTAGAATCCGCAATTAAATAACTGAAATGAGAAGGTTTGGAAAGGCTTGTTATCATTCCCGAACAATGCTGGTGTTTGAGGCTGTGGGCTGAATTTGACAGTGAAATGAAATGCCAGGGGGCCATTTCAACTCAGATTTTCAGGGATGGTAATGTGGAGTTCTCTCTCTATCCTTCTACAGGAGATGGAATGGGGGTGTTTGTGTGTTTTTGTAATGAGGCAGAAACAGATGTAGCGAGACACACAGAGAAAGGGAAGGAGAGAGAAAGAGAGTGAGAGATGGAAAGAAACGGGTAAACACAGAATGAGACACAGAGGCTCCGGGGGATTTGCAGTGTTTAGTCACAGCCCAGCTCCCAGCCCCTGTGGAGAAGTTCTCTCCTCCTCCCCACATTCCCCCCAGCCCCCCGCCCTCAAAGCACATCTCCCACTCGAGGGTGTCTTGATTTTGAGTTAAATTAAATGCTGGGGCAGTGATAATGTGTTGGCACAGTCTTCTCAGTTTAAAGAGAAAATGTCACAGTTTCTGGGAACAGAATGGAGCTGATTGCTGCAAATGTCTGTATGTAAATTGCAGCAATGTTCTTCACAATGGGGTTTGGATTGAAAAGTTTGCAGGTCATCAGGAAGCAGCTCCTTGTCATGTTTCTGCTCAGACCTGGCTTTGTTACCTGGATTAACAGAACAATGGGCAGGTACTCAGCTCCCGAAACCGTGTCTCCAATCACTTCCCATTCTCTTGCTCTGTATCGGGGATGCCTTTGTAAGATGGGGAGTCATTGAGAGCTTGTTTTATGTTCAAAAATGCTTTGCTTTGTTTGAATCAATTTTATTTCTCTTATTCCCAAGGAGAATCTTTTCAGAAGCTGCAGCTTTGATGAAACAGAGGGAGAATCATTTGGCCACGTGGAATTCTCAGACAAGAGGTTTAACCAGAGAGGAAAATAATAATAAATATATATGTGTTATTGTCAAATTCATTTCTATACACTGGAAAGAAGACGATGTGTTTTCAGGGCTGATAGAAAAAGAAAGTGCTGGAAATGGTCAGTATTTCCAGCAGAGTTTTTATTTCATATTTCCAGCATTTATAGTAGTTTAGCGTGGGGTGGAAGGGGCTTTTTACCACAAGGGATGGGGCTTGAGGGTGCTCTGAAGGGAATAGTTTGGGAAGAGCTGCTCCAGAACTGTCAATGTAATCCTGTAGATTTCCCTCTCTCCATCTCTTGCTACAACTTGTTCTCTCCCTCTTCCCTCCTTGTTCCTCGCTCTGTTTCTTCACATCTTTAAATCCCTATCTCTGTATCTCTGAACATCCTTTCCATCTCTGCCTCTCTCCAGAGTCTCACACGTTTCCCTTTTCATTCTCTTTCTGCGATTCTCTGCATCTTTATCTGTCTCTCTGTCCATTCCTCGCTCTCATTTCCACAACTCCTTTCCTCCAAGATTATCTCTGCAGCTCCCACCCCCCTCCGCGAGACACCCAACTCTATTCTGAATGTGCATCTTACTTTGAATCTCTGCCCCTCGACATCTTTCTGTCTCTCGCATCTCTCTTTGTCTGGGATCTTTCTCACTATCTGCATCGCTGCTGCTTTCTCTCTCTACCACTCCAGCTCTCTCTGTGTATTTCTCTATCTTTCTCTCTCTCTCTTTCTGCGCTTCTTGGTTTTCCTGCTCTCTTCTCTTAGTTTTTCTCACTGGTTTCTGAATCAGTGCCTCTCTTTCTTGGGAGATGGAGCCACACACACGAAAGTGCTGAAGGTTGGAATTACACAGGCGGGTGGGGGGGGGGTGTGGTGTTCACTGGGATGAGATTTACACAGGGAGGGGGTCGGTTCACAGGTGAGATGATAAAGAGTGGGAAATAGCAGAGGGGGCTTTCACAGGGCAGAGGGGTATTTGGAAGAGGGGTGTTTAACGTGGGGTCAGGGGGAGAATCAGAGGGCGATAATCAGTGAGGGAATTAGTTATGTTTAAAATGGGAGGAGGGAGGAATGTCCAACTTAAAATGGGAGAGGGAGGATCCTCCAAGTATAATATATTCGGTGGGTGGGGGAATTCTCCGGTTTGTTCATGGGGGGTTTAAATGTGGGACTGTTCACGGGGAGGGTGGGGGGAATGTGGTAATTACACGGGGGCCTATTTACAAGTGTGTAATTGGATGGGGGCGTGTTTGGGGGGAGAGTAGTTAGATTGGGGCCTGTTCCCAAATGGTGTGAGATGGGATAAGGTCTGCTAACAGGAGATAATAAGATGGGTGTCTATTCCCGGGGTGGGGGGGGGGGCGTTGAATTAGATGGAGACCTGTTCCAGTGTGCGGGTTAATATGATGGGGGTGTATTCATGGGGGGAAATGAGGGGTTGTGGTCATAGTGATGAATTTCGACGGGAATCAGTTCATGGGGGTTATTAGAGGGGTGTCTGGTCACAGTGAGGATATTAGATGGGGCTCTATTCATGGGGGGTATGAGAGGAGTGTCTGGTCGTAGTGAGGATATCAGATGGGGATCAGTGCATGGGGTGTATTAGAGGGGTGTCCGGTCATAGTGAGGATATTAGATTGTGGTCTATTCATGGGGGGTATTAGAGGGGTGTCTGCTCATAGTGAGGATAGTAGATGGGGATCTTTTCATGGGGTGTATTAGAGGGGTGTCTGGTCATAGTGACGATATTAGATGGGGGTCTATTCATGGGGGATATTTGAGGAGTGTCTGTTCATAGTGAGGAAATCAGATGGGGATCAGTGCATGGGGGTGTTAGAGGAGTGTCTGGTCATAGTGAGGATATTAGATGGGGATCAGTGCATGGGGGTATTAGAGGTGTGTCTGGTCATAGTGAGGATAGTAGATGGGGATCTATTCATGGGGTGTATTAGAGGGGTGTCTGGTCATAGTGACGATATTAGATGGGGGTCTATTCATGGGGGATATTTGAGGAGTGTCTGGTCATAGTGAGCAAATCAGATGGGGATCAGTGCATGGGGGTGTTAGAGGAGTGTCTGGTCATAGTGAGGATATTAGATGTGGGTCTATTCATGGGCAGTATTAGAGGGATGTCTGGTCATCTTGAGGATATAAGATGGGGATCAGTGCATGGGGGGTATTAGAAAGGTGTCTGGTCATAGTGAGGATATTAGATGGTGTTCTATTCATGGTGGGTATTAGAGGGGTGTCTGGTCATAGTGAGGATATTAGATGGTGTTCTATTCATGGTGGGTATTAGAAGGGTGTCTGGTCATAGTGAGGATATTATATGGGGGTCTATTCATGGCGGGTATTAGAGGGGTGTCTGGTCATCGGGAGCAAATTAGATGGGGGTCTGTTCATGGGGATATTAGAGGGGTTTCTGGTAATAGTGAGGATATTAGTTGAGGATCAGTGCATGGGGGATATTAGAGGGGTGTCTGGTCATAGTGAGGATATTAGATGGGGGTCTCTTCATGGGAGTATTCGAGGGGTGTCTGGTCATCGTGAGGATATTAGATGGTGGTCTATTCATGGGGGGTGTTAGAGTGATGTCTGGTCATACTGAGGATATTAGATGGGGATCAGTGCCTGGGGGGTATTGGAGGGGTGTCTGGTCATCGTGAGGATATAACATGGGGGTCTATTCATGGGGGGTATGAGAGGGGAGTCTGGTCATGGTGAGGATATTAGATGGGGGTCTATTCTTGGGTTATTAGAGGGGTGTCTGGTCATATTTAGCATGTTAGATGGGGGTCTTTCCATGGGTGGTATTAGAGGGGTGTTTGGTCATAGTGAGAATATTAGATGAGGATCAGTGCATGGGGGGTATTAGAGGAGTGTCCACTCATAGTGCAGATATTAGATGGGGATCTATTCATGGGGGTGTTAGAGGGGTGTCTGGTCATAGTGAAGATATTAGATGGGGGTCTATTCATGGGGGTGTTAGAGGGGTGTCTGGTCATGGTGAAGATATTAGATGGGTGTCTATGCATGGGAGGAATTAGAGGGGTTTCTGGTCATAATGAGGATATTAGATGGTGGTCAGTTCATGGGGGGTATTAAAGGGGTGTCTGGTCAGAGTGCGGATATTAGAGGGGCATCTTTTCATGGGGGTATTAGAGGGCTGTCTGGTCATATTGAGGATATTGGATGGGGGTCTATGTATGGGGGGTATTAGAGGGGTGTCTGTTCATAGTGAGGATATTGGATGGTGTCAGTTCATAGGGGGTATTAGAGGGGTGCCTGGTCATAGTGAGGATATTAGATGGGGGTCAGTTCAAATGGTCATATCAGAGCGGGGTCTGTAGATGACGGATATTAGATGGAGGGATCTGTTCACAGGGAAGGAAAGATTTGGTGGGGAGGTGGATTTTGCTGGCAAATTTTAGAGTAAGAATTGTTGGGGGGAATTCGCCGGGTCTGGGACGAAAATTGCAGGGGGTGGTTATGTCGGGGCATACAATCGTGGGGGCAAGGCGGTCTAATCCATGTTTAAAATGGGAGGAGCATTCTCCAGGCTTAAAATGGAAGGGGGAATTCACGAGGTTTAAAATGGGAGGGGGGATTCTCCAGGTTTAAGATGGGAGGTAGGATTCTCCAGGTTTAAAATGGGAGGTGGGATTCTCCAGGTTTAAAATGGGAGAGAAAATTCTCCAGTTTTAAAATGGAAGGATCGTTCTCCAAGTTTAAAATTGGAGGGTGAATTCTCCAGGTTTAAAATGTGAGAGGGAATTCTCCAGGTTTAAAATGGAAAGGGGAATTCTCCAGGTTTAAAATGGGAGGAGCGTGCTCCAGGTTGAAAATGGGAGGAGCGTTCTCCAGGGTTAAAATGGGAGTGGGAATTCTGCAGGTTTAAAATGGGAGGGGGAATTCGCCAGGTTTATAATGGGAGGAGCGTTCTCCATGTTTAAAATGGGAGGATGAATTCTCCAGGTTTAAAATGGGAGGGGGATTTCTCCGAGTTGAAAATGGGAGGGGGTATTCTCCAGGTTTAAAATAGGAGGTCGTTCTCCAGGTTTAAAATGGCAGTGGCAATTCTCCAGGTTTAAAATGGGAGGAGCGTTCTCCAGATTTAAAATGGGACGGGAATTCTCCAGGTTTAAAATGGGAGGTAGGATTCTCCAGGTTTAAAATGGGAGGGGGAATTCTCCAGGTTTAAACTGGGAGGTAGGATTCTCCAGGTTTAAAATGGGAGGGGGAATTCTCCAGGTTTAAAATGGGAGGTAGGATTCTCCAGGTTTACAATGGGAGGTAGGATTCTCCAGGTTTAAAATGGGAGGTAGGATTCTCCAGGTTTAATATGGGAGGTAAGATTCTCCAGGTTTAAAATGGGAGCTGGGATTCTCCAGGTTTAAAATGGGAGAGAAAATTCTCCAGTTTTAAAATGGGAGGAGGAATTCTCCAGGTTTAAAATGGGAGGGGGAATTCTCCACGTTTAAAATGGGAGGGGGAATTCTCCAGGTTTAAAATGGGAATTAGGATTCTCCAGGTTCAATATGGGAGGTAGGATTCTCCAGGTTTAAAATGGGAGCTGGGATTCTCCAGGTTTAAAATGGGAGAGAAAATTCTCCAGTTGCAAAATGGGAGGATCTTTCTCCAGTTTGAAAATGGGAGCGGGAATTCCCCAGGTTTAAAATGGAAGGGGGAATTCTCCAGGTTTAAAATGGGAAGGGGAATTCACCAGATTTAAAATGGGAGGAGCGTACTCCAAATTTAAAATGGGAGGATGAATTCTCCAGGTTGAAAAAGAGAGGGGGAATTCTCCTAGTTGAAAATGGGAGGGGGAATTCACCAGGTTTAAAATAGGAGGAGCGTTCTCCAGGTTTAAAATGGGAGGAGCGTTCTCCAGATTTAAAATGGGAGGGGGAATTCTCCTAGTTGAAAATGGGAGGGGGAATTCACCAGGTTTAAAATGGGAGGAGCGTTCTCCAGGTTTAAAATGGGAGGGGGAATTCTCCTAGTTGAAAATGGGAGGCGAAATTCTCCAGGTTTAAAATAGGAGGAGCGTTCTCCAGGTTTAAAATGGGACGGGAATTCTCCAGGTTTAAAATAGGAGGTACGTTCTCCAGGTTTAAAATGGGAGGATGAATTCTCCAGGTTTAAAATGGGAGGGGGAATTCTCCTAGTTGAAAATGGGAGGGGGTATTCTCCAGGTTTAAAATAGGAGGTCGTTCTCCAGGTTTAAAATGGCAGGGGCAATTCACCAGGTTTAAAATGGGAGGAGCGTTCTCCAGATTTAAAATGGGACGGGAATTCTCCAGGTTTAAAATGCGAGGGGGAATTCTCCAAGTTTAAAATGGGAGGAGGGATTCTCCAGGCTTAAAATGGGAGGGGAAGTTCTCCAGGTTTAAAATGGGAGGAGGAATTCACCAGGTTTAAAATGGGAGGAGCGTTCTCCAAGTTTAAAATTGGTGGGTGAATTCTCCAGGTTTACAATGGGAGGGGGAATTCTCCAGGTTTAAAATGGGGGGGGAATTCTCCAGGTTTAAAATGGGAGGTGGGATTCTCCAGGCTTAAAATGGGAGGGGGAATTCTCCAGGTTTAAAATGGGAGGGGGAATTCACCAGATTTAAAATGGGAGGAGCGTTCTCCAAGTTTAAAATGGGAGGATGAATTCTCCAGTTTTAAAATGGGAGGGGGAATTCTCCTAGTTGAAAATGGGAGGGGGAATTCTCCAGGCTTAAAATGGGAGGAGCGTTCTCCAGATTTAAAATGGGACGGGAATTCTCCAGGTTTAAAATGGGTAGTGGGATTCTCCAGACTTAAAATGGGAGGGGGAATTCTCCAGGTTTATAATGGGAGGGGGAATTCTCCAAGTTTAAAATAGGAGGTGGGATTCTCCAGGTTTAAAATGGGAGGGGGAATTCTCCAATATAAAATGGGAGGGGGAATTCTCCAGATTTAAAGTGGGACGGGAATTCTCCAGGTTTAAAATGGGTGGTGGGATTCTCCAGGTTAAAATGCGAGGGGGAATTCTCCAGGTTTAAAATGGGAGGAGGGATTCTCCAGGCTTAAAATGGGAGGGGGAATTCTCCAGGTTTAAAATGGGAGGGGGAATTCTCCAGGTTGAAAATGGGAGGAGCGTTCTCCAAGTTTAAAATTGGTGGGTGAATTCTCCAGGTTTACAATGGGAGGGGGAATTCCTCAGGTTTAAAATGGGGGGGGGGAATTCTCCAGGTTTAAAATGGGAGGTGGGATTCTCCAGGCTTAAAATGGGAGGGGGAATTCTCCAGGTTTAAAATGGGAGGGGGAATTCACCAGATTTAAAATGGGAGGAGCGTTCTCCAAGTTTAAAATGGGAGGATGAATTCTCCAGGTTTGAAATGGGAGGGGGAATTCTCCTAGTTGAAAATGCGAGGGGGAATTCTCCAGGTTGAAAATGGGAGGGGGAATTCTCCAGGTTTAAAATGGGAGGAGCGTTCTCCAGATTTAAAATGGGACGGGAATTCTCCAGGTTTAAAATGGGTAGTGGGATTCTCCAGGCTTAAAATGGGAGGGGGAATTCTCCAGGTTTATAATGGGAGGGGGAATTCTCCAAGTTTAAAATAGGAGGTGGGATTCTCCAGGTTTAAAATGGGAGGGGGAATTCTCCAATATAAAATGGGAGGGGGAATTCTCCAGATTTAAAGTGGGACGGGAATTCTCCAGGTTTAAAATGGGTGGTGGGATTCTCCAGGTTAAAATGCGAGGGGGAATTCTCCAGGTTTAAAATGGGAGGAGGGATTCTCCAGGTTTAAAATGGGAGGGGGAATTCTCCAATATAAAATGGGAGGGGGAATTCTCCAGATTTAAAGTGGGACGGGAATTCTCCAGGTTTAAAATGGGTGGTGGGATTCTCCAGGTTAAAATGCGAGGGGGAATTCTCCAGGTTTAAAATGGGAGGAGGGATTCTCCAGGCTTAAAATGGGAGGGGGAATTCTCCAGGTTTATAATGGGAGGGGTAATTCTCCAAGTTTAAAATAGGAGGTGGGATTCTCCAGGTTTAAAATGGGAGGGGGAATTCTCCAACATAAAATGGGAGGGGGAATTCTCCAGATTTAAAGTGGGACGGGAATTCTCCAGGTTTAAAATGGGTGGTGGGATTCTCCAGGTTAAAATGCGAGGGGGAATTCTCCAGGTTTAAAATGGGAGGAGGGATTCTCCAGGCTTAAAATGGGAGGGGGAATTCTCCAGGTTTAAAATGGGAGGGGGAATTCTCCAGGTTGAAAATGGGAGGAGCGTTCTCCAAGTTTAAAATTGGTGGGTGAATTCTCCAGGTTTACAATGGGAGGGGGAATTCCTCAGGTTTAAAATGGGGGGGGGAATTCTCCAGGTTTAAAATGGGAGGTGGGATTCTCCAGGCTTAAAATGGGAGGGGGAATTCTCCAGGTTTAAAATGGGAGGGGGAATTCACCAGATTTAAAATGGGAGGAGCGTTCTCCAAGTTTAAAATGGGAGGATGAATTCTCCAGGTTTGAAATGGGAGGGGGAATTCTCCTAGTTGAAAATGCGAGGGGGAATTCTCCAGGTTGAAAATAGGAGGAGCGTTCTCCAAGTTTAAAATGGGAGGATGAATTCTCCAGTTTTAAAATGGGAGGGGGAATTCTCCTAGTTGAAAATGGGAGGAGCGTTCTCCAGATGTAAAATGGGACGGGAATTCTCCCGGTTTAAAATGGGTAGTGGGATTCTCCAGGCTTAAAATGGGAGGGGGAATTCTCCAGCTTTATAATGGGAGGGGGAATTCTCCAAGTTTAAAATAGGAGGTGGGATTCTCCAGGTTTAAAATGGGAGGGGGAATTCTCCAATATAAAATGGGAGGGGGAATTCTCCAGATTTAAAGTGGGACGGGAATTCTCCAGGTTTAAAATGGGTGGTGGGATTCTCCAGGTTAAAATGCGAGGGGGAATTCTCCAGGTTTAAAATGGGAGGAGGGATTCTCCAGGCTTAAAATGGGAGGGGGAATTCTCCAGGTTTAAAATGGGAGGGGGAATTCTCCAGGTTGAAAATGGGAGGAGCGTTCTCCAAGTTTAAAATTGGTGGGTGAATTCTCCAGGTTTACAATGGGAGGGGGAATTCTCCAGGTTTAAAATGGGGGGGGGGGAATTCTCCAGGTTTAAAATGGGAGGTGGGATTCTCCAGGCTTAAAATGGGAGGGGGAATTCTCCAGGTTTAAAATGGGAGGGGGAATTCACCAGATTTAAAATGGGAGGAGCGTTCTCCAAGTTTAAAATGGGAGGATGAATTCTCCAGGTTTGAAATGGGAGGGGGAATTCTCCTAGTTGAAAATGCGAGGGGGAATTCTCCAGGTTGAAGATAGGAGGAGCGTTCTCCAAGTTTAAAATGGGAGGATGAATTCTCCAGTTTTAAAATGGGAGGGGGAATTCTCCTAGTTGAAAATGGGAGGGGGAATTCTCCAGGTTTAAAATGGGAGGAGCGTTCTCCAGATTTAAAATGGGACGGGAATTCTCCAGGTTTAAAATGGGTAGTGGGATTCTCCAGGCTTAAAATGGGAGGGGGAATTCTCCAGGTTTAAAATGGGAGGGGGAATTCTCCAAGTTTAAAATAGGAGGTGGGATTCTCCAGGTTTAAAATGGGAGGGGGAATTCTCCAATTTAAAATGGGAGGGGGAATTCTCCAGGTTTAAAGTGGGAAGAGGGCTCTACTCCAGGTTTAAAATGGGAGGTGGGATTCTCCAAGTTTAAAATGGGAGAAGGAATTCTCCAGGTTTAAAATGGGAGGAGGGTTCTACTCCAGGTAATTTGAAGAGGTCTTCACGAAGGAAATTAGATAGCGGTCTGGTCACAGTGGGGAGGAGGGCGTAGTAGATGGTGTCCGTTCTCTGGGGGCTAAAGTTATGGGGTATTTTCACTGGGGGAGGTGATTCGATGGGATCCATTCACGGGTGGCGGGTGTGTGTGTGACGGGGGGGAGGTAATCCTGTGGATATTCACAGAAGGAAGTCGCTAATGTTTAATATGGGAGGGGGTGTCATTTCTCCAAGTTTACAATGGGAGGGGATGTGGATGAGTGCGGATTTATGCAAAGGCTCGGGGAGCGAGAGAGGGTAAGGGGGAGAGAGGACAAAGAGAAGGAGAAGGAGACAGAGAAAGCGGGAAAAGGAATTTACTGGGAGTTGTTCAGGAGACAGGGGTAATAGATGGGGAGGGGGCTATTGTTGGGAGGGAAATTTGCATGGGTAGAATTAGCGGAGGGGGAGCTTTGCGTCGGAAAGTTTGGTGAGGGGGCAGAATTGGTGGCGGGGGTGGGGTGTGTACATGGACATTTGCAGCAGTGAAACTTGAAGGGGAGAGTTTGCCCAGGGGCGCCACAATTTATTGGTGGGGGCGAAAGAAATCCAGACTGAGAGAAAAAAGACGGAGAGCGAGAGAGATCGAACAAGAGTGATAGCCAGAAAGAGAGAGAGCGAGAGAAAGCAAAGCCAGAGAGAGAGAAAAAAGACAAAGCCAGAGAGAGAGAGAGTCAAGCAGAAAGAACCAAAGAAAGAGAGGGAAAAGAAAAAGAGAAAGAGCCAGAGAGAGAGAAAGAGGAAACAAGAGACAGCAAGAAAGAGAAAGCTGGAGAGTAATCGATAAACAGATTCACAGGGCGAGAGCCAAAGAGATAGAGCCAAGATATATATATAGAGAGAGAGAAAGTTAAAGAGGAAGAGCCAGAGAAAGAGAGAAAGCAAAAGAACGAAAGAAAGCCAGAAAAAGAGAGAGAGAGAAAGGGCGCCAAAGAGAGAACCAGAGAAGAGAGAGAAACAGCCAACGGGACAGAGATACAGAGAGTGAGAAAGAAATGAAGAGAACGTGAGACAGAGAAAGATTCATCATTATGTGTCTCTTTTTTACTCTATGCCTCCCATCCATAAAGCCTCTATAGCTTATTAACTGCTTTCTGAATCTGCCCTGTCACCTTCAACAATTTGAGTACACATACACAAAGTTACCCGACTCCTGCATCACCTTTAGAATTGAATCCTTTATTTTATGTTATGTTTCCTCCTTCTTCCCACTGAACTGCATCACTAAACATTCGATTGCATTAAATTTCATCTGTTATGTATCTCCCTATTCCATCAATCTGTCAATGTCCGATAGAAGTCTATCACAATCCTCATTACAATGGTGCATCATTTTCAAAAGGTAAAATTGTGCGCTTCACAAATTTAGATCAGTAATATAGACCAGGAAATCAGCAGTCCTTGTATTGACCCCTGGTAAACCCCACTAAAGTCCTTCCAGTTAAAAAAAAACTCTTCTTCACCACTACTTTCCATTTCCTGTCACTTAGCTTGATTGAATTTTTCGAGGAGGTGACTTGATGTGTAAATGAGAGTAAGGCAGTTGATGTCGTCTACATGAATTTCAGTAAGGCTTTTGATAAGGGCCCGCATGGGACATTCGTTAAGAAGGTAGGAGCCCATGGGATTCAGGGCAATTTGGCAAATTGGATCCAAAATGGGCTTAGTGGCAGGAGGCAGAGGGTGACGGTCGATTGTTGTTTTTGTGAGTGGCAACCTGTGACCAGTGGTCTACCGCAGGGATTAGTTCTGGGACCCTTGCTGTTTGTAGTGTAAATTAATAATTTAGACATGAATATAGGAGGTATGTTCAGTAAGTTCACAGATGACAAAAGCATTGGTGGAGTCATTAATAGTGAGGAGGAAAGCCTCAGATTACTGGACGATATAGATGGGCTGGTATGATGTGCAGAGCAGTAGCAATTGGAATTTAAACCTGAGAAGTGCCAGGTGATGCATTTTGGTAGGACTAACAAGACATGGGAACGTACAATGGATGATAGGACCCCAGGAAGTACAGAAGGTCAGTGGGACCTTGGTCCATAGATCACTGAAGGCAGCAGCACAGGTAAATAAGGTTTCTAGGAAGGCTTATGGAATACTTGCCTTTATTAGCCGAGGCATAGAATATAAGAGCAGGGAGGTTATGATGGAGCTGTATAAAACGCAGGTTAGGCCAAAGCTGGAGTACTGTGTACAGTTCTGGTCACCACATTATAGGAAGGACGTGATTGCACTGGAGAGGGTGCAGTGGAGATCCACCAGGATATTGCCTGGGCTTGAGCATTTCAGCTATGAAGAGAGACTGGTTAGTCTGAGGTTGTTTTCCTTAGAGAAGAGAATGCTGAGGATGGACCTGATTGAGGCATACAAAAATATGCGGGGCATTGGTAGGATAGAGAGGAAGCAAAATTTTATTTTAGCAGCGGGATCGATAACCAGGGGGCATAGTATTAATGTCAGAGCCAGGAGGTTTAGAGGGGATTTGAGGAAGAAAAGTCACCCAGAGGGTAGTTGGAATCTGGAATACATGACCTGAAGGGGTGGTAGAGGGAGGAGCCCTCACAACATTTAAGAAATATTTAGATGAGCATTTGAAACACCGTCGCATACAAGGCAACGGGCCAAGTCCTGTAAAATGGGATTAGGATAAATAGGTGCTTGATGGTCGGCATGGACACGAAGGGGCGAAGGGCCTGTTTCTTCAAATTTGCTGACAAGGCTGTTATGCAACACTTTATCAAACCAGTTTTGGACGTCCGTTTCCACCTCATCAACTGAATTATCCGCATCAATGTTCTCCGTGAACTCATAAAATTAGTTAAACACGATTTGCCCTTACCAAATCTATGTTCAGTTTTAATTCTTAATTAACCCCCATTTATCCAGGCAACTATTAATTTTGTCCCATAATATGGTACCTAAAAGAAAGATCCTGCCACTGATATTAAACTGACTGGATGTTTACAGGGGGAAATAGTCAGGAAGGTGTTCACAGGGGATTTAGACAGGAGGGTGTTCAAGGGGGAATTAGACAGGAGAGTGTTCATAGGGGGAATTAGACAGGAGGGTGTTCAGAGGTGGAATAGGTCAGGAGGGTTTTCACAGGGGGAAACAGACAGGAGGGTGTTCAAAGTGGAAATAGACAGGAAGGTGTTTACAGCGGGAATTAGACAGGAGAGTGTTCACGGGGGAATTTGACAGCAGGGTGTTCACAGTGAAAATTGGACAGGATGGTGTTCAAAGGTGGAATTAGACTGGGGGGTGTTCACAGGGGGAATTAGACAGGGCGGTGTTCACAGGGTGAATTAGACAGGAGGGTGTTCACAGGGGATTAGAGAGGAGGGTGCTTACAGGGGGAATTCGGCAGGAGGATCATCACAGGAGGAATTAGACAGGAGGGTGCACACAGTCGGGATTAGATAGGAGGGTGTGCACAGGGGGAGTTGGACAGGAGGGTGTTCACATGGGGAATTGGACAGGAGAGTTTTCATAGGGGGAATTAGACAGAAGATGTGTTCACAGGGGGAATTAGACAGGAGGATGTTCACAGGGAGAATTCGACAGGAGGAAGATCACAGTGGAATTAGACAGGAGGGAGTTCAAAGGGGGAATTAGACAGGAGGATGTTCAGAGGTGGAATTAGACAGGAGGTTGTTCACAGGGGGAAATAGACAGGAGGGAGTTCACAGGGGAATTAGACAAGAAGATTTTCACAGGGGGAATTAGCCAGGAGGGTGGTCACAGGTGGAATTCGACAGGAGGATGTTCACAGGGGGAATTATACAGTTGGGTTTTCGCAGGGAAAATTAGTCAGGAGTGTGATCACAGGGAGATTTTGACTGGAGGTTGTTCATAGGGAAAATTAGACAGGAGGGTGATCACAGAGGGAATAACACAGGAGGGTGTTCACAGGGTGATTTAGACATGAGGGTGTTCACAGGAGGAATTTGACAGAAAGGTGTTCACAGGGTGAATTAGACATGAGGGTGATCACAAGCGGGATTAGACAGGATGGTGATCATAGGGGGAATTTGCAGGAGGGTTTTCACAGTGGGAATTTGACAGGATCGTGTTCACAGGGGGAAATTGACAGGAGAGTGCTCACAGGTGGAATTAGACAGGAGGGAGTTCACATGGGGAATTAGACAGGAGGGTGTTCAAAGGGTGAATTAGACATGAGGGTGATCACAAGTGGAATTAGACAAGATGGTGTTCACAGGGGTAATTTGACAGGAGGGTGTTCACAGTGGGAATTTGACAGGAGGGTTTTCACAGGGAGAATTACAAAGTATGGTTTTCACATGGGGAATTTGACAGGAGAGTGTTCAAAGT
The DNA here is from genome assembly GCF_036365525.1 of Heterodontus francisci. Lineage (NCBI taxonomy): Eukaryota > Metazoa > Chordata > Chondrichthyes > Heterodontiformes > Heterodontidae > Heterodontus > Heterodontus francisci. The sequence goes on along the minus strand of NW_027140450.1, from coordinate 77,503 downwards.
TGGAATTTGACAGGACGGTGTTCACCGGGGGAATATGACAGGTAGATTTTCACAGGGGGAATTAGTCAGGAGGGTGTTCACAGGGGGAATTTGACAGGAGGGTGTTCACAGGGGAAATGAGACAGGAGGGTGTTCACAGGGGAAATTAGTCAGGAGTGTGTTCACAAAGGGAATTTGACAGGAGGGTGGTCACAGTGGGAATTAGGCAGGAGGGTGTTCACAGGGGGAATTAGACAGGAAGGTGCTCACAGTGGGAATTCTGCAGGAGTGTGTTCACAGGGGGAATCATACAGGAGCATGTTCACAGTTAGAATTAGGCAGGAGGGTGTTCACAGGGGGAATTAGACAGGAAGGTGTCCACTGGGGGAATTAGAAAGGAGGGTGTTCACAGGGGAAATTAGACAGTAGGGTTATCACAGGAGGAATTAGACAGTAGGGTGTTCCCAGGGTGAATTCGACTGGAGGGCTTTCAGAGAGTAAATTAGACAGGAGGGTGATCACAGGGGGAATTTGACAGGACGGTGTTCACCGGGGGAATATGACAGGTGGATTTTCACAGGGGAAATTAGTCAGGAGGGTGATCACAGCAGGAATAAGACAGGAGGGTGCTCACAGGGGGAATTAGACAGGGGGAGGTTCACAGGGAGAATTAGACAGGAGGATATTCAAAGGGAGAATTAGACAGGAGGATGTTCACAGCGAGAATTAGACAGGAGGATGTTCACAGGGAGAATTAGATGGAAGGGTCATCCCAGGGGGAATTAGACAGGAATTAGAATTAGAATTAGAATTAGAATATTACAGCGCAGTAATGTGAGAGTGTTCACAGGGGGAATTAGACAGGAGGGTGTTCACAGGTGGAGTTAGACAAGAGGGTGTTCACAGGGGGAAATAGACAGGAGGGTGTTCACAGCGGGAATTAGATAAGAGAATGATCATGGGGAATTTGACAGGAGGGTGTTCCCAGTGGAAATTGGACAGGAGGGTGTTCACAGGTGAAATTAGACGTGGGTGTTCACAGGGGGAATTAGACAGGATGGTGTTCACAGGGTGAATAAGACAGGAGGGTGTTCACAGGGGAAATTAGACAGGAGAGTGTTCACAGGGGAGTAGAGAGGAGGGTTTCACAGGGTGAATTAGACAGGAGGATAATCACAGGGGGAATTAGACACGAGGGTGAATACAGTGGGAATTAGACAGGAGGCTGATCACGGGGGAAATTAGACAGGAGGGTGTTGACAGGGGGAATTAGACCGGAGAATGTTCACAGCGGAGTAGAGAGGAGGGTGTTCACAGGGGAGATTAGACAGGAGGGTCATCACAGGGGGAATTAGACAGGAGGGTGTTCACAGGGGGAATTAGACAGGAGGGAGTTCAGAGGGAGAAATGGACAGGAGGGTGTTGGCTGGGGGAATTTGACTCGAGGGTTTTCACAGGGAGAATTACAAAGCAGAGTGTTTGCACTGGGAATTTGACAGGAGGGTTTTCACAGGGAGAATTACAAAGCAGGGTGTTCACACGGGGAATTTGACAAGAGGATTTTCACAGGGGGAAATAGTCAGCAGGGTGATCATAGGGGGAAATAGACAGGAGGGTGATCACAGGGGGAATTAGGCAGGAAGGTGTTCACAGGGGGAATTAGACAGGCGGGTTTTCACAGGGAGAATTACAAAGGATGGCGTTCACACAGGCAATTTGACAAGCGGATTTTCACAGGAGGAATTAGCAGGAGGGCGTTCACAGGGGGAATTAGAGAGGAAGGAGTTCAGAGGGAGAAATGGACAGGAGGGTGTTGGCAGGGGGAATTTGACTCGAGGGTTTTCACAGGGAGAATTACAAAGGAGGGCATTCACACGGGCAATTTGACAAGCGGATTTTCACAGGAGGAATTAGCAGGAGGGTGTTCAAAGGGCGAATTCGACAGAAGGGAGTTCAGAGGGAGAAATGGACAGGAGGGTGTTGGCAGGGGGAATTTGACCCGAGGGTTTTCACAGGGAGAATTACAAAGGAGGGAGTTCACATGGGCAATTTGACAAGAGGATTTTCACATGAGGAATTAGCAGGAGGGTGTTCACAGGGGGAATTAGACAGGAGGGAGTTCAGAGGGAGAAATGGACAGGAGGGTGTTGCAGGGGGAATTTGACTCGAGGGTTTTCACAGGGAGAATTACAAAGGAGGGCGTTCACATGGGCAATTTGACAAGAGGATTTTCACAGGAGAAATTAGCAGGAGGGTGTTCACAGGGACAATTAGACAGGAGGGAGTTCAGAGGGAGAAATGGACAGGAGGGTGATGGCAGGGGGAATTTGACTCGAGGGTTTTCACAGGGAGAATTACAAAGGAGGGCATTCACACGGGCAATTTCACAAGAGGATTTTCACAGGAGGAATTAGCAGGAGGGTGTTCACAGGGGGAATTAGACAGGAGGGAGTTCAGAGGGAGAAATAGACAGGAGGGTGTTGGCAGGGGGAATTTGACTCGAGGGTTTTCACAGGGAGAATTCCAAAGAGGGCGTTCACACGGGGAATTTGACAAGAGGATTTTCACAGGAGGAATTAGCAGGAGGGTGTTCACAGGGGGAATTTGACAGGAAGGTGTTCACAGGGGGAATTAGACAGGAGGGTGTTCACAGGGGAAATTAGTCAGGAGGTTGTTCACAGCGGGAATTAGACAGGAGGGTTACCACAGGAGGAATTGGACTGGAGGGTGTTCACAGGGGGAATTAGACAGGAGGGTGTTCACAGGGGCAATTAGTCAGGAGGTTGTTCACAGCGGGAATTAGACAGGAGGGTTACCACAGGAGGAATTAGACAGGAGGGTGTTCACAGAGCGAATTTGAGAGCAAGGTGTTCACAGGGGCAATTAGACATTAGGGTGTTCACAGGTGGAATTAGACTGGAGGGGTTTCAGAGGAGAAATTAGACTGGAGGGTGTTCACAGGGTGAGTTAGACTGGAGTCTTTTCAGAGAGTAAGTTAGACAGGAGGGTGATCACAGGGGATATTAGACAGGAGGCTGTTCACAGGGAGAATTAGACAGGAGGATATTCACAGGGAGAATTAGACAGGAGGGTGTTCAGAGGGGGAATTTGACAGGAGGGATTTCACAGGAGGAATTAGACAGGAGGACGTTCACAGGGAGAATTAGACAGGAACGTGTTCACAGGGGGAATTAGACAGGAGGGTCATCATAGGAGGAATTGGACTGGGGTGTTTTCAAAGGGAGAATTACACAGGAGGGTGTTCAGAGGGAGAATTTGACAGGAGGGTGTTCACAGGCGAATTCGACAGAAGGGTCATCACAGGGGGTGTTGGACAGGTGGGTGTTCACAGTTGAAATTTGACAGGAGTGTTTTCACAGGTGGAATTAGACTGGAGGGTGTTCACAGGGGGAATTAGACATGCGGTGTTTGCAGCGTGAATTAGACAGGACGGTGTTCACAGGGGGAATTTGGCAGGAGGGCGTTCACATGGGGAATTAGACAGGAGGTATTCACAAGGGAATTAGACGGGAGGGTGTTCACAGGGGGAATTAGACAGGATGGTGTTCACAGTGGGAATTAGGCAGGACTGTGTTCACAGGGGGAATTAGACAGGAAGGTGTTCACAGGGGAATTAGACAGGATGGTGTTCACAGTGGAAATTAGACAGGAATGTTCTTTACAGGTCATTGCAGGAAATATGTGAGGGCATTGTCGAGGGTCCTGAAAAGATTCACGAGAGTGGCTCCAGGGATGAGGAACTTCAATCATGAAGATAGATTGGAGTAGTTACGATAAGCTAAAGGAGGGAGGAAGTGATCGAGTGTCTGACATCCTTGAAAATGGATAAATCACCAGGGCTGGATGGAATATATCCCAGACTATTAAAGGAAGTCAGTGAGGAAATAACGGATGCGCTGAGGATCATCTGCAAATCCTCACTACAAGCATGTGAGGTACCAGAGGATCGTAGGTCTGCAAAGGTTGTATCATTCTTTAACAGGGGTGCAATAGATAGTCCAAATAATTACAGGCTAGTCAGTCAGACCTCAGTGGTGGGCAAATAATTGGAGACAATTCTCAAAGATAGGATAAACTGTTGTTTATAAAGGCTTGGATTACTCAGGGATGGTCAGTATGCAATTGTTAAGGGAAAGTCGTGTCTTCCTAACTTAACTGATTTTTTTTGAGTAAGTAACAAGGACGATTGATGAGGCTTGTTCAGTGGATGTTGTCTCCATGGATTTTACGAAAGCATTTGACAAGTTCCCACATGGCAACTGGTCAAAAAAGATTGAGTTGGTTCCACAATTGGCTCAGTGACAGGAAACAAAGGGCGATGTATGATTTTGCTTATTGAAAGCAGTTTCCAGTGGACGCTCCACAGGGCTCAGTGTTGGGTTCCTTGCTGTTTGTGGTAGAAATTAATGATTTGAGACGTAATTGTGGGAGGCAAGATTGGGAAATTTTCAGATGACACAAAAATTGGCCGTGCAGTTGATAGTGAGAGGATAGCTGCAGACTCCAGAATTATATCAATGGTTTTGTTGAGTGGCAGTTAATGGTCAATGGTATTACATTCTGGATTAATCTGAGGCACTGCAATTGGGGAGGGCAATCAAAGCAGGGGAATACACAAAAAAACGGGAGGATATTGAGAGGGGTAGAAGAAGTGAGAGACCTTGGAGTGCATGTCCACAGGTCCCTGAAGGTGGCAAGACAGGTAGATATGTAGAAGGTATATGGAATGCATTCCTTTAATGGCCGAGTTATAGAATCTGAAGCAGGATTGCAATGCTGGAACTGCATGAAACACTGGATCGGCCACAGTTGGAGTATTGTGTTCAGATCTGATCGCCACATTACAGAAAGGACATAATTGTTGTCGAGAGGGTACAGAAGAGATTTACAAGAATGCTGCAGGGCACGAAAGTTGCAGTTATGAGGAAAGATTGGATAGAGTCGTTTTCCTTACAGCACAGCAGGCTGAGAGGTGAATTAATTGAGGTATACAAAATTATGAGGCGCCAAGATCGAGTCGTCAGGCAGGATCTGTTTCCCCTCGCGGAGAAATCTATTACCGGGGGCACAGATTTAAGGTCGTTAGAGGAGACATGAGGGAAATCTTTTTCACCCAAAGGGTGATGGGTGTCTGGAATTCACTGCCAGGAATGCTGGTGGAGACAGAAACCCTCAATTCTTTTAGAGGTACCTGGACATGCACCTGAACTGCTGTCACCAGCATGACTATGGACCAGTTGCTGGAAAGTGGGATTAGATTGCGCAACTAGTTTTTTCGGCCAGCACGTAGATGAAGGGCTGACTGGCTTCCTTCTGTGCCATAATTTTTTGATGGTTCTATGGTTCTAATGGAACCAATTGATATCAGTTGCAGTGAAAGAGGCCAATGTCAGAGGTATGGAGAGATCACGGATAAGTTTGCTGCAGGTTTGGGAAAAGGCTAGAGATGGGGAGGGGTGAGGACATGGAGTGATTTAACTCAATGAAAACAATTTTAATTATAAGGGGTTAGGGAAATGGGAGCCAATGAGGGTAGTGAAGGTGAGGGTGATGGACGAGCAGGACTTGGTAAGGACTGGACATCAGCAGCAGAGTTTTGGACCAGTTGATATTGATGTGATGCTGATCGGAATTGAACTGGAGGAATGGAGTCAGGAGGTGGCACCGTTCTAATTTTACTGGAGACATTAACCAATGTCGAATAAACAGGTAAATACGAGCAGAAAGACATATGAATTAGGAGCAGAAGTAGGCCATTCGGCCCATCGAGCCTCCTCCACCATTCAATAAGATCATGGCTGATCTGTTCATGTCTTGAATTCCACACTCCCATCTGCCCCGATAACCATTGATTCCCTTGCCTAACATGAATCTATTCACCTGCACCTTAAAAAAATTCAATGACCCCGCCACCACCACCTTCAAAAGCAAAGAATTCCAATGTCGTACAATCCTCTGAGTGAAAGACAATCTCCTCATCACTGTCCTAAAATGGCGGTCCCTAATTTTAAAACTGTTGCCCCTAATTCAGGACTCCCCCACAAGAGGAAACATCCTTTCCACATCCACCTTGTCAAGACTGTTCAGGATTCTATGTACTTTAATCAAGTCTCCCCTCTCTCTTCTATACTCCACTGAAAACAAGACCAGTCTGTCCAACCTTCCTCATAAGACAACCTGCCCATTCTAGGTATTAATCTAGTTAACCTCCTTTGAACCGCCTCTAATACATTCAAAGCTGCTGATGTAATGTATTTGTTCAGGTGAGTGTAACTAATAGTAATGATCAGGGGTATAACTGTGTCAGTGGAGACTTATCCCCTGTATAAATTAGCACCCACTGGAATGGACCAGCTCAGAGCGTCTGCTGGAGCTGTGGGTTCCAGGCGAACTGAAGTCTCTGCTTTTCAGAGAAATGGGATATCCAGTCATCCTTCAGATCATATCCATTTATTATCCTGTACTTGCTGCAATTGGTGTTCCTGGTAAGCCTATATATTAACTGTTAATGATGTAAATTCATGTTAACTGTGCTGCTGTACTTGGTATTATTTCTCACTGTGCGTTTTACACAGCTGCCTGTTCCAGCAGTTCACTGATGGTATCTCCTAATTTTCAGCACGTTCAGTCTTGTAGGAGCGACATGATTTCAGTAATGACCTTTGTTTATCCAAATCTGGTATTATTACTAGATTATTCTGTGTAATGAATGCATTTGAATCAGGTGTCTCGGCTCAGAGAAGGAATCAGATTATCAGGAGCTTTTAACAGTTTCATGTTCTGGATCTAACCTATCCTGCAATGTTTTTATGAATGTGTTTCCAGTGACTGATAATGAGACAACTCATGGACTTTGTGCCACAAGGGCTCAGAACAATGTCCTCCCTCCCCAATGACATGGTTCAGTTTAACTGGGATTGCAATACATTTGTTGATTATCACTGTTATAAAATGTTATTTCATTCTGTGTGTGTCTGACACTGCTTCAGAGGTCTGGCTACTGAACTGAGTTTGCTGCTGACTCTTTCACATCTCCTTCTCTGCTTCACTGTGGAGCCTTCATTGTCACTGGACTACATTGTTCAATAGAATGTGATGTGATGTTTTATGGTTTACACTCTATCACTTGGAATCGAAAGCTTTCCATTTATCTGTAGATTATCAGTTGCAGCGCTGATGTTGGTGTTTAATTAATTAAACAATCTCACATTCAAACGGTGTACTTTATAATTCCAGGAGAAGGTTTGTGAGGTTTGTCTGGAAGAAGCTTTCGATTCTGTTTATTTGATGCATTGTAGATGAAGTGAAGAATATAGATGAGCAGGTGGAGACTTGGTAATCTGTAAATACATTAAAATATTCACAGAGGTGTCATCATTGAACAAACTGGCTCTTAGATTAGAATCGTTGAAAACAAGATGAGGAGAAATAGGAACAGGATTAGACCAGATGGCCCATCGAGCCTGCTCCACCATTCAATACCAGCGTGGTTGATCTTAGGATTCAACCCCACTTTCTCATTTTCCTTCCCACTCTCTCTCCATCTCTCTCTCTCTCTCTGTTTCGCTCTGTTACTCTCTCCTCACCTTTATCTCTCCATTTGTCTGCTCCTCACTCTCAAACTCTACCTCTCCCTCACGCTGCACCTTCCTTTCTCTTTGATCTCTCTTCACATCTCTCTATCACTCTCTCTCCATCTCTGTCCAATTGAGGAAATTCTCCCTCCATTTCTCACCATCTCTTGCTCTCTTACTCTCTCCCTATCACCTATTTTCTCTCAGTCTCACCATCTCTCTATCACTCTCTCTCCATCTTTGTCCAATTGAGGAAATTCTTCCTCCATTTCTCAACATCTTTTGCTCTCTTACTCTCTCCCTCTCACCTATTTAATTTCAGTCTCTTCATCTCTCTGTCACTCTCTCTCCATCTCTGTCCAATTGAGGAAATTCTCCCTCCATTTCTCCCCATCTATTACTCTCTCCCTCTCACCTATTTTCTGTCAGTCTCTCCATCTCTCTATCACTCTCTCTCCATCTCTGTCCAATTGAGGAAATTCTTCCTCCATTCTCACCATCTCTTGCTCTCTTACTCTCTCCCTCTCACCTATATTCTCTCAGTCTCTCCATCTCTCTGTCACTCTCTCTCCATCTCTGTCCAATTCAGGAAATTCTCCCTACATTTCTCACCATCTCATGCTCTCTCCCTCTCACCTATTTTCCCTCAGTCTCTCTATCACTCTCTCTCCATCTCTGTCCAATTGAGGACATTTTCCTCCATTTCTCACCATCTATTGCTCTCTCCCTCTCACCTATTTTCTCTCAGTCTCTCCATCTCTCTCTCTCCATCTCTGTCCAATTGAGGAAATTCTCCCTCCATTTCTCACCATCACTTGCTCTCTCATTCTCTCCCTCTCACCTATTTTCTTTCAGTCTCTCCATCTCTCTATTATTCTTTCAATCTCATCTCCCTCTCTCCATCACTCTCTCTTTTCTACTTCCCTCTCTATTACTTGCTCTCTAACTCTCTTGCTCTGTCTGTCCATGTTGGGTCTCTTTTGGAGTCTGGTGCAGGCCCCACCCCCACTCCGGGTTGGTCACATGTCTCCCAAACCGCGGCTGCGCGGGAGCTGGCAGCAGCTTTTGACCCCTTGACCTGCAGACACGTGGGGCGAGGCAGCCGATCAGAGCTCACTGACGCCCTGGCGGGAGGGAGGCGTCATCAGCCGCAATGTTTGCGTGACATCACACGCCGGCCGTTTATTTCCGTAAAAAAGCAGCTGAAAGAAAAAAGATGCGGCTTCAGTTGTCGATCTCAAAGGAGGAAACTTGAATGTCTGAGCCGCCAGAGGATTAAAAAAAGCGCTTGTTAACGCTGTTGTGGTGGTGCGCATGTGCGGAGCCTTCTCCCAGAGTGCAGCGCGGTCTGTCCCACAGATAGGGGCCTTTCCCAGTCACGGGGCATTGTGGGAGCCACATAACGCCATTGCCCCCTAATTAACTCAGTCAAAATCAACTCATTCCCTCTCACCTCTCTGTCCCTCCTTTTCAGATTGCAGGCAGAAATGGGCTTTGTTGGTAACAATTACACCATCCCGAGTGTGATCAGATACTCTGTCCATTCGTAAGTGATTTTCTGTCCCTCCAACAGCTTGTGCCACTGCCCTATTTATCGGTGTGTTTTCCCTTCTGATGATGATGAATTTGTTAGTGGCTTTTCTCCTACAGAGGTTGTTGTTGTATTTGTATTTTTTTGTCCGCAGAAAGCTGTTCTTTTCCTGTTGAAATAGTTGCATTTGTTGTTGGTTTTTCTCCTGTTGAGGTTGTTGTTACATTTGTTGGTGTTTTTTCTCCTGTTGAGATTATTGTTGCATTTGTTGGTGTTTTTTCTCCTGTTGAGGTTGTTGTTCCATTTGTTGGTGTTTTTATCCTGTTGAGGTTGTTGTTGCATTCGTTGGTGATTTTCTCCTGTTGAGGTTGTTGTTACATTTGTTGGTGTTTTTTCACCTGTTGAGGTTGTTGTTACATTTGTTGGAGTTTTTTCTCCTGTTGAGGTTGTTGTTGTATTTGTTGGTGTTATTTCTCCTGTTGAGGTTGTTGCTGAATTGATTTGAAAAACACGTTTGCTCACACTTTTCAGGATGAGAAGCTAGACTTGGCCAGACTTTGGAATTATCTTCCCCAGAGAGCAGTGGAGGTTGGGTCATTGAATATATTCAAGGCTGAGTTAGACAGATTTATGATCGGCAAGGTAGTCAAGGGTCATGGGGGGGCAGACAGGAAAGTGGTGTTATGGTCACTATCAGATCAGTCATGATAGTATTGAATGGCAGAACAAGGTCGATGGGCTGAATGGCCTACTCCTGCTCCTATTTCTTATGATCTAGTGTACAAAATGGAGGGTTTTCTCTCCACTTTTTAAGCCATTTTTATAGCAGAGACTGGGCCATGTGTAATATAAACAGAGACAGGGTCCAGTGCAGACCGAACTAGTGCATTGATAACTGAGACTAGTGTAAAAGGTATCAAGGATACAGAATTCTAAATATACATTCAGGGGAACCTTTTTAGACCAGTACGCAGCAAGGTCAACAAGAGATGGGTCAGTTTGACACTTAGTTTTAGGGAATGAATTTGAACCAGTGGAAGGCGATTTAGAGAAAGCGGACTGGAAAAAACTACTTGAAGGTAAATCAGTGTCAGAACAGTGAGAGGAAATCAATTCATCTCGGAGGATTTATTATTCCAGAGTTATTTTTTATTTTCAGAGAAATTCAAATTCACAAGAGCCCAATGTGGGATTTGAACTCCTGCTTTTTCAGTCATTAGCTCAGGTTTTCAGATTACAAACTGTAAAAGACATTCATCTTCCTCCTGTTGTTGCCTGACTGTCTCATCTTTTGTATATTGTCCCCAATCTTGTTCTTTCATTGGTCTAAAGACTTTGCTGTTATTCAGACAATGGTAAACCACTTCATTCTCGCAGGACATCGGCTTAAAGACGTTCAGGGACACAATCCACAATCTAATTCATACCCTATTCAAGCAACCAAAATTTCAACTGCATTCAAACAGCCCGATATCCTGTCCCTGCACAGATAACTGACCGTTCCACAAAGTAGGAATGTCTGAATGAGAAACCACATTTACCTGACACAATCCAAGCTCCAAACTGAATCAATAAAATAACGAAAATATCACAGAAATGTGACTTGTTCCTACTAACAATCTTCTTCTTCTTTGGCCTCCTTATCTCGAGAGACAATGGATAAGCGCCTGGAGGTGGTCAGTGGTCTGTGAAGCAGCGCCTGGAGTGGCTATAAAGGCCAATTCTGGAGTGACAGGTTCTTCCACAGGTGCTGCAGAGAAATTTGTTTGTCGGGGCTGTTACACAGTTGGGTCTCCCCTTGCGCCTCTGGCTTTTTTCCTGCCAACTACTAAGTCTCTTCGATTCGCCACACTTTAGCCCCGTATTTATGGCTGCCTGCCAGATGTGGCGAACGCTGGCAACTGACTCCCACAACTTGTGATCAATGTCACAGGATTTCATGTCACGTTTGCAGACGTCTTTAAAGCGGAGACATGGACGGCCGGTGGGTCTGAAACCAGTGGCAAGCTCGCTGTACAATGGGTCTTTGGGGATCCTGCCATCTTCCATGCGGCTCACATGGCCAAACCATCTTAAGCACCGCTGACTCAGTAGTGTGTATAAGCTGGGGATGTTGGCCGCCTCGAGGAATTCTGCGTTGGAGATACGGGCCTGCCACCTGATGCCAAGTATTCTCCGAAGGCAGCGAAGATGGAATGAATTGAGACGTCGCTCTTGGCTGACATACATTGTCCAGGCCTCGCTGCCATGGAGCAATGTACTGAGGACACAGGCCTGATACACTCGGACTTTTGTGTTCCGTGTCAGTGCGCGATTTTCCCACACTCTCTTGGCCAGTCTGGACATAGCAGTGGAAGCCTTTCCCATGCGCTTGTTGATGTCTGTATCTAGAGACAGGTTACTGGTGATAGTTGAGCCTAGGTAGGTGAACTCTTGAACCACTTCCAGAGCGTGGTCGCCAATATTGATGGATGGAGCATTTCTGACGTCCTGCCCCATGATGTTCGTTTTCTTGAGGCTGATGGTTAGGCCAAATTCATTGCAGGCAGCCGCAAACTTGTCGATGAGACTCTGCAGGCACTCTTCAGTGTGAGATGTTAAAGCAGCATCGTTAGCAAAGAGGAGTTCCCTGATGAGGACTTTCCATACTTTGGACTTCGCACTTAGGCGGGCAAGGTTGAACAACCTGCCCCCTGATCTTGTGTGGAGGAAATTTCCTTCTTCGGAGGACTTGAACGCATGTGAAAGCAGCAGGGAGAAGAAAATCCCGCAAAGTGCGTGTAACAGTGAGACTGAAATATTTCAGGGTACTATTCAACCAAGAAGGATTCCGAGAAAAGTCAGGATCAGTATTGAAAGAGAAAGAGAGGAGGTGAAATGGGGAGAGAGAGAGAGAGAGGGAGAGAGACTGTCAGCTCCTGGATGTGTAAGGCCTCTCTGTTCCTGCACCCATTTTAACATTGTACCATTTAGTTTAGATTGCCTCTCCCACAGTCTTCCTTCCAAAATCCATCACTTCACATTTCTCAGCATTGAAGTTAACCTGCGCTGTGTCTGTCCAATGACAGGTTGGAAAGTAAACTGTCAGGAGGACAAAAAGAATCTGCAAAGAGATTTCCATAGGTTAAGTGAGTGGACAAACATTTGGCAGATGGAGTAGAATGTGTCAGGAAGAATAAACAGCAGTATATTATTGAAATGCAGAGAGACTGCAGAACTCTACGGGACAGAGGGATCTGGGGGTCATGGTACATGAATCATTAAATGTTACTATGCAGGTTCAGCGAGTGATTAGAAGGTAAATGGAACAGTGTTATTTATTACAAGGGGAATAGAATATAAAAGTAGGGAAGTGTTGCTACAGCTGTACAGGACCTTTGTTAGACAGTGGCACAGTGGCGCAGTGGTTAGCACCGCAGCCTCACAGCTCCAGGGACACGGGTTCGATTCTGGGTACTGCCTGTGCGGAGTTTGCAAGTTCTCCCTGTGTCTGCGTGGGTTTCCTCCGGGTGCTCTGGTTTCCTCCCACATGCCAAAGACTTGCAGGTTGATAGGTTAATTGGCCATTATAAATTGCCCCTAGTATAGGTAGGTGGTAGGGAAATATATAGGGACAGGTGGGGATGTGATAGGAATATGGGATTAGTGTAGGATGAGTATAAATGGGTGGTTGATGGTCGGCACAGACTCGGTGGGCCGAAGGGCCTGTTTCAGTTCTGTATCTCTAAACATCAGGAGTAATGTGGACTGTTTTGGTCTCATTACTTAATCAAGGATAGAACTGCATTAGAAGCAGTTCAGAGAAGGTTCACTCGACTGATACCTGGGATGAAGGGCTTATTTTATGAGAAAAGGTTGAACAGGTTGGGCCGATACCCACTGGAACTTAGAAGAATGAGAGGTGATCTTACTGAAACATTTCAGGCCCTGAGGGGACTGGACAGGGTGGATGCTGAGAGGGTGTTTCCCTTGTTGGGGAGTCTAGAACGAGGAGACACAGTTTAAAATGAAGGCTCTCCCATTTAAGACTGAGGTGAGGAGAAATGTTTTTCTCTCGGAGGCTGGTTAGTTGGTGGAATTCTCTTCCCCAGAGAGCAGCAGAGGCTGGATCATTGAATATATTCAAGGTTGAGTTAGATACATTTTTGATCAACAATGGAGTCTAGGATTATGGGGGGCAGACAGGAAAGTGGAGTTGAGTTCACAATCAGGTCAGCCATCGAATGGCGGAGCAGGCTCGATGGGCCGAATGGCCTACTCCTGCTTCTAATTCATTTGTTCTTGTGTGTTCCATTACACCAGACTGCCTTTCTCCTCCTGAAGACTGCTAGTGGTCCCTTTCCTGTTTACTTCATCGCTACTCCTCTCTTATTCACCAGGTTCAGGTGCTTTTTCAATCCACTCCTCTCCCACTGATCCTCTCTTATTCACCAGGTTTTAATTCCTTTTAAATCCAATCCTCTCCAACTGCTCCTTTCTTATTCAAAAGGTTTTGGTGCTTTATAAATTCACTCCTCTCCCACTGCTCCTCTCTTATTCACCAGGTTTTGGTGTTTCTTAATTCCACTCCTCTCCCGCTGCTGCTCTCTTATTCACAAGGTTTTAGTTATTTTTAAATCCACTCCTCTCCCACTGCTCCTCTCTTACACAAAAGTTGTTGGTGCTTTATAAATTCACTCCTCTCCCACTGCTCCTCTCTTATTCACCAGGTTTTAATTCTTTTTAAATCCATTCCTCTCCCGCTGCTCCTGTCTTAATCAAATGTTTTTGGTGCTCATAAAACTCACTCCTCTCCCACTGCTCCTCTCTTATTCACCAGGCTTTGGTGCTTTTTAAATCCACTCCTCTCCCACTGCTCCTCTCTTATTCACCAGGTTTTGGTGCTTTTTATATCCACTCCTCACCCACCGCTCCTCTCTTATTCACCAGGTTTTGGTGTTTTTTAAATCCACTCCTCTCCCACTGCTCCTCTCTTATTCACCAGGTTTTGGTGTTTTTTAAATCCACTCCTCTCCCACCGCTACTCTCTTACGCACCAGGTTCTGGTGCTTTTTAAATCCACTCCTCTCCCACTTCTCCTCTCTTATTCACCAGATTTTAATGCTTTTTAAATCCTCTCCTCTCCCGCTGCTCCTCTCTTATTCACCAGCATTTAGTTCTTTTTAATTCCACACATTTCCCACTGCTCCTCTCTTATTCACCAGGTTTTGGTTATTTTTAATCTCTTTTCAGTCATCTGAGCTCCAGCACATCACTGCAAGTGTACCTCAGGGTGGTGTCCTAGGCCCAACCATCTTCAGCTGCTTCATCAATGACCTTCCTTCAATCATAAGGTCAGAAGTGGGGATGTTCGCTGATGATTGCACAATGTTCAGCACCATTCGCAACTCCTCAGATACTGAAGCAGTCCGTGTAGAAATGCAGCAAGACCTGGACAACATCCAGTCTTGGGCTGGTAAGTGGCAAGTAACATTCGCACCACACAAGTGCCAGGCAATGACCATCTCCAACAATAGAGAATCTAACCATCTCCCCTTGACATTCAACGGCATTACTATCGCTGAATCCCCCACTATCAACATCCTTGGGGCTACCATTGACCGAAAACTGAACTGGAGTAGCCATATAAATACCGTGGCTACAAGAGCAGGTCAGAGGCTAGGAATCGTGAGGTGGGTAACTCACCTCCTGTCTCCCCAAAGCCTGTCCACAATCTACAAGGCACAAGTCAGGAGTGTGAAGGAATACTCTTCACTTGCCTGGATGGGTGCAGCTCCAACAACACTCAAGAAGCTCAACACGATCCAGGACAAAACGGCCTGCTTGATTGGCACCCCATCTACAAACTTTCACTCCCTCCACCACTGATGCACAGTGGCAGCAGTGTGTGCCATCTACAAGATGCACTGTAGCAATGCACCAAGGCTCCTTCGACAGCACCTTCCAAACCCGCGACCTCTACCAACTAGAAGGGCAATGGCAGCAAATATATGGGAACACACCACCTGCAAGTTCCACTCCAAGTCACAAACCACCCTGACTTGGAACTATATCGCCGATCCTTCTCTGTCGCTGGGTCAAAATCCTGGAACTCCCTTCCTAACAGCACTGTCGGTATACCTACCCCACATGGACTGCAGCAGTTCAAGAAGGCAGCTCACCACCACCTTCTCAAGGGCAAATAGGGATGGGCAATAAATGCTGGCCTGGCCAGCGACGCCCACATCCATGAATGAACAAAAGAAAAACTCCTCTCCCACTGCTCCTCTCTTATTCACCAGGTTTTGGTGCTTTTTAAATCCACTCCTCTCCCGCTGCTCCTCTCTTAGAAACGAGGTTTTAGTTATTTTTTAATCCTCTCCTCTCCCGCTGCTCCTCTCTTATTCACCAGGTTTTGGTGCTCTTTAAATCCACTACTCTCCCGTTGCTCCTCTCTTATAAACGTGGTTTTAGTTATTTTTAAATCCTCTCCTCTCCCACTGCCCCTCTCTTATTCACCAGGTTTTAATCCTTTTTAAATCCACTCCTCTCCCACTGCTCCTCTCTTATTCAAAATCTTTTGTGCTTTTTACATCCACTCCTCTCCCACTACTCCTCTCTCACTCACCAGTTTTTGTTCTTGTTCAATCCACTCCTCTCCCACTGCCCCTCTCTTATTCACCAGATTTTAATTGTTTTTAAATCCACTCCTCTCCCACTGCTCCTCTCTTATTCAAAATGTTTTGTGCTTTTTCGCCATGTGGTGGTGCTTTTTAAATCCATTCCTCCTCCACTGCTCCTCTCTTATTTGCCAGGTGTTGGTGCTTTTTAAATCCACTCCTCGCCCGCTCCTCCTCTCTTAGTTGCCAGGTTTTGGTGCTTTTTCAATCCACTCCTCTCCCTTTGCTCAACTCTTATTCACCAGGTTCTGGGTCATTTTATATCCACTCCTCTCCTGCTGCTCATCTCTTATTCACCAGGTTTTGGGGCATTTTAAATCCACTCCTCTCCCGCTGCTCCTCTCTTATTCACTAGGTGTTGATGCATTTTAAATGCACTCCTCTCCCACTGCTTATCTGCAAATCACCAGGTTTTTGTGGATCTCCTTGTATTTCAAATGAATTTATTGAGAGATACAGCACTGAAACAGACCCTTCGGCCCACCGAGTATGTGCCAGACAGCAACCACCCATTTATACTAATCCTACATTAACCCATGTGCCCTACCACATCCCCACCATTCTCCTACCACTTACCTACACTAGGGGTAATTTACAATGGCCAATTTACCTATCAGCCTACAAGTCTTTGGCAGTGGGAGGAAACCAGACCACCCAGCGGAAACCCATGCGGTCACAGGGAGAACTTGCAACCTCCGCACAGGCAGTAACCAGAACTGAACCGGGGTCGCTGGAGCTCTGAAGCTGCGGTGCTAACCACTGAGCCACTGTTCCGACCCTACTCCAAAGAATACATGCCCATAAATTACCAGGTTTTTGTGGATCTCCTTGTCCTTCAAATGAATTCTTCTTTGATTGCTTGAGATAAGTTCTCTTATCAATTTAATTTTGCTGACGGATTCCTATTTCTTATGCGCAGGCTCGGTGTTATTGCGTGGAGTTCTACATTAAAGGCAGAAATGCTTGAAACTATCTCTCCTTCTCAATAACTTTGTCACAGAAGATAAAAAAAAGCCAAAGTTTTTGAGAAGGCAAAGCCTTGAAACTAAATTGTGACAATTCTGTGACATTTGATGTCGACAAATAGGTTCTGTAATTTTTAAAGCTGCTGGATCCCTTGCTGTGGTATCAGTTCTCATGTGACCCTGGAAACTGTTGTCACCTGTTTAAAAAAACACAAAGAGCGCTTGTAGCTCTGCCCCAAAACCCAATGAATTAATTTGTCCAATTTTATTTGTCAATTTAGAAATTGAAAGTCTACTAATGTCCAATATATAAATTGTACTCTCAGCGATGCAAATATGGTGTGGTGAATTAAATGAATAATACAGCTGCAGTCGGGTTAATTTATTTGCTTGACTCCAAAGGGGGCGGAGCAAAACATTCTCAGATGCATCACATTATATAACTTTGTTGAAAAAAATCTCAATTGAAAGATTTCTTCTGCCCTACCATATCTTAAATGACGTTTATAACTTCCTTGTATTTCTCCTCGAAGACTCCTTTAACATTTTTAACAACATGACTTCATTTATTCTCTTTACATATTTTCGTTCCTTTGATCACTGGTGGGTCCATTAATTTCTCTACATTCGCCAAAAGGGTTTTCCTCCCAAGATGCGACTTGGCCTGTCTCACGAACACGAGATCCTTCTTTCCTCTCAAAAAGCATTCACAATGTGCCAAGTCCCATCTGGGGTGTTATAATCTAACAATCAATAAGATAGGGGTGGTTTTTACCCTCGTCTCAGGTGGTAACAGACTTGACAGCACAAAGCATGTTGTAAATCGACTTTATTGAGAGTAAAAAGGGAAAGACAAGTTTGTTCAGTTTTTAGATTAACCACATTCACAAGCTCAGGCAGTAATGAACAGTCTAACACTGATACGACATACAAACATGCGAATTAGGGGCAAGATTAGGCCATTCGGCCCTTCGAGCCTGCTCTGCCATTCAATAAGTTCATGGCTAAAGTGATTACTCCAGATTTCCGCCTGCCCCCGATCACCTTCGATCCCCTTGCTTATCAAGAATCTATCTATCTCTGCCTTAAAAATATTCAAAGACTCTGCGTCCACCAGATTACGACTTGAGGAAGAGAATTCCAAAGACTCACGACCCTCTGAGAAAAAAAAATGTCTCTGCCTTATTTTTAAACAGTGACCCCTGCTCCTAGTCCCCATATTAGAGATTGGACAGCAGAGCGCAGAACTATTTCTCTTTTAGGTTTTGCCATTCAGGTTATTTGTCGGTCTCTCTCTCTTGTATCATTGTTGTTCAAAAATTCTCTGCCATACAATATCAAAGACATGACTCCTTTTAGCCTGGCAGCTTTCCAGTTAACCCTCCCCTCTCCCAATCAGTGATTAGTCTTGTATTAAAGAATGCCTTTCTGAACGAACCAAGAATAATTTTGTGATGGATGCTAACCTTTTGAATTTGTGCAATTAGTTTCCCTTTGTGTTGACCACGTTATTGCAATGCTTTAAATTTTGAGGTTTTTTAAAATCTCATTACGAGACAAATCTACGCAGGCTGTTTTCACTGTCTGCTCTCAATGTCTCACTCTTTTTCTGCAAATAAGCAAGTTAAAACTTGGCATAATCTCCCAGAATCCCTCTCCCTTAGTTTTTTCCTATACTGTGCCCTATTTCCTAAATTTTCCCACTTTACCATACTGCAACGAAGGGGTTGAAGGAAGCTAAATGTTAGTTCACAATAAACGTCAATTGTTAGATATATTTCTAGCCCAGTGACATTATCACGCCATGACTGTCTCCCAATGGACGTGTACAGTGTTTGCCCCCTAATATCACCCACAGTAGTTTATAGACTGTAACCCTGAAGGTGGTCCCGAATCAGAATCTCAAAGTTCACAGTTTAACTGGGAAAAGACAGGAACAGACTAAGATGGAATTGTTTTTGTCCCTGGATTCTGTGCACACTGTAGACGGGGGCAGTACCACTAAAAGATACCAATGTCAGAGGTATGGGGAGACCACGGATGGAGGTTTGGAGGAGTGGCTGGAGATGAGGAGCAGTGAGGACATGAAAGAATTTTAACCCAATGGTAAGAATTATAAATTGTAGTACTTAGAGTACTGGGAGCCAATACAGGTCAGTTAGGATGAAGATGTTGGGTGAGATGGACTTGGTGAGGGTTGGACATGGAAGCAGGGATTTGGAGAAGTTGATAGTGAGGGAAGGTGGAAATTGGGGGTCTGGTCAGCAGTGAACTGCAGTAAAGGAGTCAGGAGTTGGCAAAGATCCAATTTTACTGGAGCTATTAACCATGATAGAATAAGCGGAAATATCTGCAGTGAGCGAGCGGAGAGAAGATTTTCTTGTATTCCTTCATGTGATGTGAGCTCCGCTGGCATGATTAGCATTTGTTGCCCTTGACAACTTGCTGGGCCATTTCAGAGTGCATTTAAGAGTCAGCCACATTGTTCTGGGTCTGTAGCCACATATAGGCCAGACCAGATAAGGATGGCAGATTTACTTCCCAGAAAGCAATTAGCGATCCAAATGGGTTTTCACAGCAATCTGTGATAGTTTCATGGCACCAATACAGAAACTAGCTTTCAATTGCATAATTTTGGTAATTGATTGAATTTCGATTGTAGCAGATGTCATGGTAGGATTTTAACCCTTGTCCCCAGGCCATTAAGTTGGGCCTCTGGGTTACTAGCCCAGTGATATTTTCAAGACGTGACAGTCTCCCCAATGGATGTGTACAGTATCTCCCCCCTAGTTTATGGCAGTAACCCTGAACGTAGTCCAAAACCAGAGACTCAAAGTTCACATTTTAACTGGGAAAAGGCAGGAACAGAGTGAAACTGGATTGCTTTTGTCCCTGGATTCAGTGTCCACTGCAGACAGATCAGTCACAAAAGAAACGCCAAGGGTGAACAAGGTCAACACAATAATATGGAAATTGTAAATGCCGCCACTCATAATTGTAGCATCCATCCAGTATGAGTACAGATTTCATATTTATTCCCGAGAGAGGTCTTCCTAAGAAAATGTCATTGAGATTGAAATGGTTGTGTTTTATCCACCACATTATATAGATCAGAGTCAAAGCTACAGATGTAATGTGTTTGTTCAGGTGAGTGTAACTAATAACAATGATCATGGGTTCAACCATGTCAGTGGAGACGTATCCCCTGTATAAATCAGGACCCACTGGAATGGATCAGCTCACAGTGCCTGCTGTGCTCATGGTTTCAGGCTAACAGAAGTCTCTGCTTCTCACAGAAATGGGACATTCATTAATCTATCAGATAGAAAGCATTTATTATCCTGTACTTGCAGCAATTGGAGTTCCTGGTAAGCCAGTATATCAGTTGATAATGGTGTAACTCGATGTTAACTGTGCTGCTGTACTCAGTATTATTTCTCACTGTGTGTGTTACACAGCCGCCTGTTCTTTTCCAGAAATTTACTGATGGAATCTGCTCATTGTCTACTCTTTCCGTTTTGCAGGAGTCCCATTATATCTTGAATGGCATTGGTTTAAGTAACCCTGGAATTCTTACCGGATTATTCTGCATTTTGTATGTATTTGAATGAGGTAGCTCATTTAGGATCAAGAACCAAACCATGAGGACTATTAATAGATTCATTATGTGGATCTAACTGGTCCTGGAATATTTCTATGCATTATTTATTTTCAGTGATTGATAATGAGACTTCTCACAGTCTCAGTATTGCAAGGGGACAGAAAAATGTCTTCCCTCCCCAATAACATGTTTTATTTTAACTGGGATTTCAATGTATTTATTGGTTATCACTCTGAAAAAGCATTATTTCATTCTGTGTTTGTCTGATGCTGCTTCAGAGGTCTGGGTACTGAACTGAGTTTGCTGCTGCCTCTTTCACATCTCCTTCTCTGCTTCACTGTGGAGTCTTCACTGTCACTGGAACACATTGTAAAATGGAAAGTATTGATGTGATGTTTTATTGGTTTACACTCTTATCAGTTGGAATCAAGAGTCTTTCCATTTATCTGTAGATTATCATCTACAGTGCTGATGTTGGTGTTTTATTAATTTAACAATCCCACATTCTAACGGTGTACTTTATAATTCCAGGCGAAGGAATTTCAATGATTGAGAGGTTTGTCTAGAAGAAGCTGTCGATTCTGTTTACTCCATGTATTGTGCATGAAGTGATGAGTGTGGGTGAACAGGTGGAGACTTTGGTGTTCTGTAGACACATTAAATTATTCACAGAAGTTGCACCATTGAACAAACTGACTCTGAGAATAGAATCATTGAACATGGGGCTGGTGAACAGAACACAGGTGCAGAATGTTAGGAATAAATCGTATGTGAAACGCAGCATTATGTAACAGTTTGCAGGGTATGAGTGCTCCAGAGAGATAGGGAGGGCGACTGAGAGAAGGAATGAAAAAGGAGCAGGGAAAATGTTAACCAGAAGGAAAGAAAATGAAAAAAAACCAGTGGTGTGAATAATACACTATCATTAAGAGCTGGAATATCCAGAACAATTAGTGAGAGAAACTGTGAGTTGAAGGTGTCTGTTGTCAGATTGTGTTCATTTTACTGCTGGACTTGATCCTCTACGTTTCTTTCTGTCAGGTTCCCTTTTTGTTCTGTGGAAAGTTCCTATTCCTCACTTACTGACTGAATACACATAACAGATTCAGTTCCTCACTGATGGTAATTCATTTTTAAATACTGCAGTTCAAAATCTCTGTGACTGCTGAATTCAATAAAGAATGAGGTTGATATCAGTAATATATTTAAATTGATATTTAATTGCCTGTACAAACTAAATATATTGACTATATTGTATAAACAATGAAAGGTTCTCCAACACCAATAACCACATGTATTATTGTTTGAATGTATTAATTGCGTTGTGTTACTTGGATCTAAAGATTAGATTTCCTCTAACATTCTGCTGCAGTCTCTCCCTGTGAATCTCACCCTCTCCTCTCACTGTTTTGAATTTTCTGTCTCCTCATCCATTGCTTCAGTTTATCCATTTTCCCAAACCGTCTGCTCCTGTCTCTCCTCCAGCTCCAACATGTTCCTTTCCTTCTCTCCCTCCCAATCACACTCACTGGCTCCACCTCCAAATAAATCACAACCTCAAACTCACCGCAACAGTTTTCAGTGTTTTCCCATTTTGTACCATTCCCTGTCGGCTCTCTGAACCCACAGCAATAAACTATCTGCACATGCTGCTGTCCTCAATCCTTCCCGACCAGCAGTCTGGAGCTAAACTCCCATTTAACACATTGGATTCCATCTCTGTAGAACTCCTCCTCATTTCCACACCGGTACTGCATCCTCACTCAGTATTTCCAGTAGATCCGGTGCTGGCTTTATTCACTTTTTGTATCAATTTCCCAATTCATTATTAATAATTGTGTTTCAAACATTTCACTGTGACAAAGCACTGCCCAGGTCAATGAATCAGTTTTCACTGTTAGATGCAGTAACAAAGCTGGAAATTTCAGCCCAGATCCTGTCAAACTGCTGCTTTGTCTCCAGGTCTGATCAGTAATTTCTCTGCTTCCTTTTCCCTGTCTTCCAGTCAACTTGGTAGCGATTGTGATCCTGTCCCGAGGAAGGTGCGGTCTCTCCAGATGTATCACTGTCTACCTGGTGGGAATGGCAGTGTCTGATCTCCTGCTCGTTATCACTGAGCCCATATTGTACATAATTGTTATAATGTACTTCCCATATTCATTCCTGAGAATTACTCCTGTGTGTTCTCTTACTTTCTTTCTGTTTTCTGCAGCCACAGATATTTCTGTTTGGCTCACAGTCATTTTCACCTTTGATCGATTTGTAGCCATTTGTTGTGAGAAGCTGAAAACAAAATATTGCACCGAGAAAACAGCGGCTGTGGTTGTAGGAACAGTGAGTGCGCTGGGCTGTTTAGAGTCTCTCCCCTGGTACTTTACACAGGAACAAGATTACATGATTGATAATGTTCCCATGGGTTGTCTTTACAAACTGAGTTATTTTACTTCCCCCACATGGGGGGCATTTGAATTGTTTAATTACATTTTAACCCCTTGTGTCCCGGTATTTCTGATTTTGCTGCTCAATATTCTGACGGTCAGACGTATTTTATTCTCCAGTAAAGTCCGCAGGGGATTCCGGAGCCACAGCAATGGAGAAAGTCACAAGGACCCAGAGATGGAGAATCGGAGAAAATCAATTATTTTACTCTTCAGTATATCCGGCAGTTTTATATTGTTATGGGTGACCCGGGTGGTGTTCGTCATTTATAAGCGATTTGCAGATATACAGTATTATTCTTCCTACACTGACCCTGTCTTTATTACACAAGAAACATCAAAGATGCTGCAGCTTCTCAGTTCCTGCACCAACACGTGTATTTACACTGTGACCCAGACTAAATTCAGACAGGAGCTGACGAAGGGGGTGAAATACCCTTTCAATATCATTGTTAAATTAGTGAAATCATAGAAAGAGATAAATACTGGAACTAAATCCCATTTCATATTCCATTCACTACACTCCCCACAGGACAGAAATACCATATTATATTCACAGCTCTGAGCACAGAAATTATATTAAACCTGATTAGAGATTATATTTTGCTGAGAATCTGACCGATTGAGTTGGGAGTTGCTCTGTCCCAGTCTCACCATCTCCATCTGCTGCTGTCCCTGTCTCACTGCAGTTACTGGCCCACTCTCACCATCTCCATCTGCTGATGTCCCTGTCTCACTGCAGTTACTGCCCCTCTCACCATCTCCCTCTGCTGGTGCCCTGTTTCAGTGCAGTTACTGACCCCTCTCAGCATCTCTATCTGCTGGTGTCCCTGTCTCACTGCAGTTAATGACCCCTTTCACCATCTCCCTCTGCTGGTGCCCTGTCTCAGTGCAGTTAATGCCCCCTCTCACCTTCTCTATCTGCTGGTGTCCCTGTCTCACTGCAGTTAATGACCCCTCTCACCATCTCCCTCTGCTGGTGCCCAGTCTCAGTGCAGTTGCTGCCCCCTCTCACCATCTCTATCTGCTGGTGTCCCTATCTCACAGCAGTTTATGCCCCCTCTCACCATCTCTATCTGCTGGTGTCCCTATCTCACAGCAGTTAATGCCCCCTCTCACCATCTCCTTCTGCTGGTGTCCCTGTCTCACTGCAGTTACTGGCCCACTCTCACCATCTCCATCTGCTGGTGTCCCTGTCTCGCTGCAGTTACTGCCCGCTCTCAACATCACCATCTGCTGGTGTCCCTGTCTCACTGCAGTTACTGCATCCGCTCACCAGATCCATCTGCTGGTGTCCCTGTCTCACTGCAGTTAATGACCCCACTCACCATCTCCCTCTGCTGGAGCCCTGTCTCAGTGCAGTTACTGTCCTGACTCTCACCATCTCTATCTGCTGGTGTCCCTGTCTCACTGCAGTTAATGACCCCTCTCACCATCTCCCTCTGCTGGTGCCCTGTCTCAGTGCAGTTAATGCCCCCTCTCACCATCTCTATCTGCTGGTTTCCCTGTCTCACTGCAGTTAATGACCCCTCTCACCATCTCCCTCTGCTGGTGCCCAGTCTCAGTTCAGTTACTGCCCCCTCTCACCATCTCTATCTGCTGGTGTCCCTATCTCACAGCAGTTAATGCCCCCTCTCACCATCTCTATCTGCTGGTGTCCCTGTCTCACTGCAGTTAATGACCCCTCTCACCATCTCCCTCTGCTGGTGTCCCTGTCTCACTGCAGTTACTGCCCCCTCTCACCATCTCTATCTGCTGGTGTCCCTATCTCACTGCAGTTACTGCCCCCTCTAAACAAATCCCTGTGCTGATGATCCTGTGTCACAGCAGGTCCTGTCCCACTCTCAAAATCTCTATCTGCTGGTGTCCCAGTTTCTCTGCAGTTACTGCCCCTCTCACCATCTCCATCTTCGGTCCCTGTGTCACTGCAGTTGCTGCACCCTCTCACCATATCCAGCTGCTGGTGTCCCTGTCTCACTGCAGTTAATGTCCTGACTCTCACCATCTCCATCTGCTGGTGTCCCTGTCTCACTGCAGTTATTGCCCCCTCTCACCATCTCCATCTGGTGGTCTCTCTGTATCACTGCAGTTACTGTCCCCCTCTCACCATCTCTATCTGCTGGTGTCCCTGTCTCGCTGCAGTTACTGCCCCCTCCCACCATCTGCATCTGCTGGTGTCCCTGTCTCACTGCCGTTACTGCCCCCTCTCACCATCTCTATCTGCTGGTGTCCCTGTCTCACTGCAGTTACTGCCCCCTCTAACAAACTCCCTCTGCTGATGCCCCTGTCTCTCTGCAGTCCCTGTCCCCCTCTCAACATCTCTATTTGCTGATGCCCCAGTCTCACAGCAGTTACTGCCCCTCTCACCATCTCCATCTGCTGGTGTTCCTGTCTCACTGTAGTTTTTGACCCCCCTCTCACCATCTCTATCTGCTGCTGTCTCTGTCTGACTGCAGTTCCTTCCCCCTCTCACCATCTCTATCTGCTGGAGTCCCAGTCTCACTGCAGTTACTGCTCATCTCACCATCACCATCTGCCGGTGTCCCTGTCTCAATGCAGTTACTGCACCCTCTCACAATCTCCATCTACTGGTGTCCCTGTCTCACTGCAGCTCCTGCCCCCTCTCACCATTCAATCTGCTGGTGTCCTGTCTCACTGCAATTGCTGCCCCCTCTCACCATCTCCATCTTCTGGTGTCCCTGTCTCACTGCCGATTCTGGCCCCATCACTCCATCTCCATCTGCTAGTGTCCCTGTCCCACTGCTGTTACAGTCCCCCTTTAACCATCTCCATCTGCTAGTGTCCCTGTCTCACTGCAGTTACTGCACCCTCTCACCATCTCCAGCTGCTGGTGTCCCTGTCTCAGGGAAGTTACTGTCCCCCTCTGTCTATCTCCATCTGCTGGTGGCCCTGTCTCCCTGCTCTGAATGTCCTGACTCTCACCATCTCCATCTGCTGGTGTCCCTGCCTCACTGTAGTTACTGACGCCCCTCTCACCATCTCTATCTGCTGGTGTCACTGTCTCACTGCAGTTCATGCCCCCTCTCACCACATCCATCTGGTGGTGTATCTGTATCACTGCAGTTACTGTCCCCCTCTCACGATCTCTATCTGCTGGTGTCCCTGTCTCTCTGCAGTTGCTGCCCCCTCTCACCATCTCCCTCTACTGGTGTCCCAGTCTCACTGCAGTTACTGCCCCCTCTAACCAACTCCCTCTGCTGATGTCCCTGTCTCACTGCAGTCACAGTCCCCCTCTCAACATCTCTATCTGCTGGTTTCCCTGTCTCACTGCAGTTACTGCCCCTCTCACCATCTCCATCTGCTGGTGTACATATCTCACTGCAGTTACTGCCCCCTCTCACCATCTCCATCTGCTGGTGGCCCTGTCACCCTGCAGTTAATGTCCTGACTCTCACCATCTCCATCTGCTGGTGTCCCTGTCTCCCTGCAGTTACTGACACCTCTCACCATCTCGATCTGCTGGTGTCCCTGTCTCACAGCAGTTCCTGCCCCCTCTCACCATCTCCATCTGCCGGTGTCCCTGTCTCACTGCAGTTACTGTCCCCTCTCACCATTCACATCTGCTGTTGCCCTGACTCAATGCAGTTAAGTCCCCCTCTCACCATCTCTTTCTGCTGGTTTCCCTGTCTCACTGCAGTTACTGCCCCTCTCACCATCTCCAGCTGCTGATGTCCCTTTCTGACTGCAGTTACTGTCCCCCTCTCACCATCTCCATCTGCTGGTAGCCCTGTCTACCTGCAGTTAATGTCCTGACTCTCACCATCTCTATCTGCTTGTGTCCCTCTCTCACTTCATTTCTTGCCCCCTCTCACTATTTACATCTGCTGGTGTCCCTGTCTCACTGCAGTTACTGTCCCCTCTCAACAATCACTTCTGCTGGTGTCCTGTCTCACTGCAATTACTGCCCCCTCTCACCATCTCCATCTGCTGGTGTCCCTGTCTCGCTGCAGTTCCTGCCCCCTCTCACCATCTCCATCTGCTGGTGTCCCTGTCTCACTGCAGTTACTCTCGCCTCTCACCATTCACATCGGCTGGTGTCCAGTCTCACTTCAATTACTGCCCCATCTCTCCATCTCCATCTGCTGGTGTCCCTGTCACACTGCAGTTACAGTGCCCCTCTCACCATCTCCAGCTGCTGGTGTCCCTGTCTCACTGCAGTTACTGTCCCCCTCTCACCATCTCCATCTGCTGGTGCCCCTGTCACCCTGCAGTTAATGTCCTGACTCTCACCATCTCCATCTGCTGGTGTCCCTGTCTCCCTGCAGTTACTGACACCTCTCACCATCTCTATCTGCCGGTGTCCCTGTCTCACAGCAGTTCCTGCCCCCGTCTCACCATCTCCATCTGCCGCTGTCCCTGTCTCACTGCAGTTACTGTCCCCTCTCACCATTCGCATCTGCTGTTGCCCTGACTCAATGCAGTTATGTCCCCCTCTCACCATCTCTATCTGCTGGTTTCCCTGTCTCACTGCAGTTAATGACCCCTCCCATCATCTCCCTCTGCTGGTGCCCAGTCTCAGTTCAGTTACTGCCCCCTCTCACCATCTCTATCTGCTGGTGTCCCTATCTCACAGCAGTTAATGCCCCCTCTCACCATCTCTATCTGCTGGTGTCCCTGTCTCACTGCAGTTAATGACCCCTCTCACCATCTCCCTCTGCTGGTGCCCTGTCTCAATGCAGTTAAGTCCCCCTCTCACCATCTCTATCTGCTGGTGTCCCTGATCGCTGCAGTTACTTCCCCCTCACACCATCTCCCTCTGCTGGTGTCCCTGTCTCACTGCAGTTACTGCCCCCTCTCACCATCTCTATCTACTGGTGTCCCTATCTCACTGCAGTTACTGCCCCCTCTAAACAACTCCCTCTGCTGATGTTCCTGTGTCAGAGCAGGTCCTGTCCCACTCTCAAAATCTCTATCTGCTGGTGTCCCAGTTTCTCTGCAGTTACTGCCCCTCTCACCATTTCCATCTTCTGTCCCTGTGTCACTGCAGTTGCTGCACCCTCTCACCATATCCAGCTGCTGGTGTCCCTGTCTCACTGCAGTTACTGTCCCCCTCTCACCATCTCCAGCTGCTGGTGACCCTGTCTCATTGAAGTTACCGTCCCCCTCTCACCATCTCCATTTGCTGGTGGTCCTGTCTCCCTGCAGTTAATGTCCTGACTCTCACCATATCCATCTGCTGGTGTCCCTGTCTTACTGCAGTTAATGCCCACTCTCACCATCTCCATCTGGTGGTCTCTCTGTATCACTGCAGTTACTGTCCCCCTCTCACCATCTCTATCTGCTGGTGTCCCTGTCTCGCTGCAGTTACTGCCCCCTCTAACCAACTCCCTCTGCTGATGTCCCTGTCTCACTGCAGTCACTGTCCCCCTCTCAACATCTCTATCTGCTGGTGTCCCAGTCTCACAGCAGTTACTGCCCCTCTCACCATCTCCATCTGCTGGTGTCCCTGTCTCACTGTAGTTTTTGACCCCCCCCTCTCACCATCTCTATCTGCTGGAGTCCCAGTCTCACTGCAGTTACTGCCCATCTCACCATCACCATCTGCCGGTGTCCCTGTCTCAATGCAGTTACTGCACCCTCTCGCAATCTCCATCTACTGGTGTCCCTGTCTCACAGCAGCTCCTGCCCCCTCTCACCATTCAATCTGCTGGTGTCCCTGTCTCAGTGAAGTTACTGTCCCCCTCTCACCATCTCCATCTGCTGGTGGCCCTGTGTCCCTGCACTTAATGTCCTGACTCTCACCATCTCCATCTGCTGGTGTCCCTGCCTCACTGTAGTTACTGACGCCCATCTCACCATCTCTATCTGCTGGTGCCACTGTCTCACTGCAGTTCATGTCCCCTCTCACCACATCAATCTGGTGGTGTCTCTGTATCACTGCAGTTACTGTCCACCTCTCACGATCTCTATCTGCTGGTGTCCCTGTCTCTCTGCAGTTACTGCCCCCTCTCACCATCTCCCTCTGCTGGTGTCCCTGTCTCACTGCAGTCACAGTCCCCCTCTCAACATCTCTATCTGCTGGTGTCCGCCCCTCTCACCATCTCCATCTGCTGGTGTCCATATCTCACTGCAGTTACTGCACCCTCTCACCATCTCCAGCTGCTGATGTCCCTGTCTGACTGCAGTTACTGTCCCCCTCTCACCATCTCCATCTGCTGATGGCCCTATCTACCTGCAGTTAATGTCCTGACTCTCACCATCTCTATCTGCTGGTGTCCCTGTCTCACTTCATTTCTTGCCCCCTCTCACTATTTACATCTGCTGGTGTCCCTGTCTCACTGCAGTTACTGTCCCCTCTCACCAATCACTTCTGCTGGTGTCCTGTCTCACTGCAATTACTGCCCCCTCTCAACATCTCCATCTGCTGGTGTCCCTGTCTCACTGCAGTTCCTGCCCCCTCTCACCATCTCCATCTGCTGGTGTCCCTGTCTCACTGCAGTTACTCTCGCCTCTCACCATTCACATCGGCTGGTGTCCTGTCTCACTGCAATTACTGCCCCATCTCTCCATCTCCATCTGCTGGTGTCCCTGTCACACTGCAGTTACAGTGCCCCTCTCACCATCTCTATCTGCTGGTGTCCCTGTCTCACTGCAGTTACTGCCCCCTCTAACCAACTCCCTCTGCTGATGTCCCTGTCTCACTGCAGTCACTGTCCCCCTCTCAACATCTCTATCTGCTGGTGTCCCAGTCTCACAGCAGTTACTGCCCCTCTCACCATCTCCATCTGCTGGTGTCCCTGTCTCACTGTAGTTTTTGACCCCCCCCCTCTCACCATCTCTATCTGCTGGAGTCCCAGTCTCACTGCAGTTACTGCCCATCTCACCATCACCATCTGCCGGTGTCCCTGTCTCAATGCAGTTACTGCACCCTCTCGCAATCTCCATCTACTGGTGTCCCTGTCTCACAGCAGCTCCTGCCCCCTCTCACCATTCAATCTGCTGGTGTCCCTGTCTCAGTGAAGTTACTGTCCCCCTCTCACCATCTCCATCTGCTGGTGGCCCTGTGTCCCTGCACTTAATGTCCTGACTCTCACCATCTCCATCTGCTGGTGTCCCTGCCTCACTGTAGTTACTGACGCCCATCTCACCATCTCTATCTGCTGGTGCCACTGTCTCACTGCAGTTCATGTCCCCTCTCACCACATCAATCTGGTGGTGTCTCTGTATCACTGCAGTTACTGTCCACCTCTCACGATCTCTATCTGCTGGTGTCCCTGTCTCTCTGCAGTTACTGCCCCCTCTCACCATCTCCCTCTGCTGGTGTCCCTGTCTCACTGCAGTCACAGTCCCCCTCTCAACATCTCTATCTGCTGGTGTCCCAGTCTCACTGCAGTTACTGCCCCTCTCACCATCTCCATCTGCTGGTGTCCATATCTCACTGCAGTTACTGCACCCTCTCACCATCTCCAGCTGCTGATGTCCCTGTCTGACTGCAGTTACTGTCCCCCTCTCACCATCTCCATCTGCTGATGGCCCTATCTACCTGCAGTTAATGTCCTGACTCTCACCATCTCTATCTGCTGGTGTCCCTGTCTCACTTCATTTCTTGCCCCCTCTCACTATTTACATCTGCTGGTGTCCCTGTCTCACTGCAGTTACTGTCCCCTCTCACCAATCACTTCTGCTGGTGTCCTGTCTCACTGCAATTACTGCCCCCTCTCAACATCTCCATCTGCTGGTGTCCCTGTCTCACTGCAGTTCCTGCCCCCTCTCACCATCTCCATCTGCTGGTGTCCCTGTCTCACTGCAGTTACTCTCGCCTCTCACCATTCACATCGGCTGGTGTTCTGTCTCACTGCAATTACTGCCCCATCTCTCCATCTCCATCTGCTGGTGTCCCTGTCACACTGCAGTTACAGTGCCCCTCTCACCATCTCCAGCTGCTGGTGTCCCTGTCTCACTGCAGTTACTGTCCCCCTCTCACCATCTCCATCTGCTGGTGGCCCTGTCACACTGCAGTTAATGTCCTGACTCTCACCATCCCCATCTGCTGGTGTCCCTGTCTCCCTGCAGTGACTGACACCTCTCACCATCTCTATCTGCTGGTGTCCCTGTCTCACAGCAATTCCTGCCCCCTCTCACCATCTCCATCTGCTGGTGTCCCTGTCTCACTGCAGTTACTCGCCCCATCTCTCCACCTCCTTCTGCTGGTGTCCCCGTCTCACTGCAGTTATGGTGCCCCTTTCACCATCTCCATCTGCTGGTGTCACAGTCTCACTGCAGTTACTGTCCCCATCTCAACATCTCCATCTGCTGGTGACCCTGTCTCACTGCAGTTACTCTCCCCATCTCACCATCGCCAGCTGCTGGTGTGCCTGTCTCACTGTAGTTACTGCCCCTCTCTCACCATCTCCATCTGCTGGTGTGCCTGTCTCACTGCGGTTACTGTCCCCCTCTCACCATCTCCATCTGCTGGTGTCCCTGTCTGACTGCAGTTACTGTCCCCCTCTCATCATCTCCATCTGCTGGTGTCCCTGATTCAGAGCAGTTACTGCATCCTCTCAGCATCAACATCTACAGGTGTCCCTGTCTAACTGCAGTTACTGAATCCTCTCAACATCTCCATCTGCTGGTGTCCATGTCTCACTGCAGTTACTGTCCCCTTCTCACCACCTCCATCTGCTGGTTTCCCTGCTTCACTGCAGTTATTGTCCCCTACCACCATCGCCATCTGCTGGTTCCCTGCCTCACTGCAGTTACTGACCACCTTCAGCATCTCCATCTTCTGGTGCAACTGTGTCACTGCCGTTACACACCCCCCCCCTCACCATCTCCATCTGCTGGTATCTCTGTCTCACTGCACTTACCGCCCCATCTCACGTTTTTCATCTGCTCGTGTCCCTGTCTCACTGCAGTTACTGACCCATTTCACCATCTCCATCTGCTTGTGTCCCTGTCTCACTGCCGTTGCTGCCCCCTCTCACCATCTCCATCTGCTGGTGTCCCTTTCTCACTGCAGTTACCGTCCCCTCTCACCATCTCCATCTGCTGATGAACAAATCTCACTGCAGTTACTGTCCTCTTTCACCATCTCCATTTGCTGGTGTCCCTGATTCACAGCGGTTACTGCAGCCTCCAACCATCTCCATCTGCTGGTGTCCCTGTCTCACTGCAGTTACAGACCCCTCTCACCATCTCCCTCTGCTGGTGCCCTGTCTCAATGCAGTTAAGTCCCCCTCTCACCATCTCTATCTGCTGGTGTCCCTATCTCACAGCAGTTAATGCCCCCTCTCACCATCTCTAACTGCTGGTGTCCCTGTCTCACTGCAGTTAATGACCCCTCTCACCATCTCCCTCTGCTGGTGCCCTGTCTCAATGCAGTTAAGTCCCCCTCTCACCATATCTATCTGCTGGTGTCCCTGATCGCTGCAGTTACTTCCCCCTCACACCATCTCCCTCTGCTGGTGTCCCTGTCTCACTGCAGTTACTGCCCCCTCTCACCATCTCCATCTGCTGCTGTGTCTGTCTCACTGCGGTTACTGTCCCCCTCTCACCATCTCCATCTGCTGGTGTCCCTGTCTGACTGCAGTTACTGTCCCCCTCTCATCATCTCCATCTGCTGGTGTCCCTGATTCAGAGCAGTTACTGCATCCTCTCAGCATCAACATCTGCAGGTGTCCATGTCTAACTGCAGTTACTGAATCCTCTCAACATCTCCATCTGCTGGTGTTCATGTCTCACTGCAGTTACTGTCCCCTTCTCACCACCTCCATCTGCTGATTTCCCTGCTTCACTGCAGTTCTTGTCCCCTACCACCATCGCCATCTGCTGGTTCCCTGCCTCAATGCAGTTACTGACCACCCTCAGCATCTCCAACTTCTGGTGCAACTGTGTCACTGCCGTTACACCCACCCCCCCCCCCCACCTCACCATCTCCATCTGCTGGTATCTCTGTCTCACTGCACTTACCGCCCCATCTCACGTTTTTCATCTGCTAGTGTCCCTGTCTCACTACAGTTACTGACCCCTTTCACCATCTCCATCTGCCGGTGTCCCTGTCTCAATGCAGTTACTGCACCCTCTCGCAATCTCCATCTACTGGTGTCCCTGTCTCACAGCAGCTCCTGCCCCCTCTCACCATTCAATCTGCTGGTGTCCTGTCTCACTGCAATTACTGCCCCCTCTCACCATCTCCATCTTCTAGTGTCCCTGTCTCAGTGAAGTTACTGTCCCCCTCTCACCATCTCCCTCTGCTGGTGTCCCTGCCTCACTGTAGTTACTGACGCCCCTCTCACCATCTCTATCTGCTGGTGCCACTGTCTCACTGCAGTTCATGCCGCCTCTCACCACATCAATCTGGTGGTGTCTCTGTATCACTGCAGTTACTGTCCCCCTCTCACGATCTCTATCTGCTGGTGTCCCTGTCTCTCTGCAGTTACTGCCCCCTCTCACCATCTCCCTCTGCTGGTGTCCCTGTCTCACTGCAGTCACAGTCCCCCTCTCAACATCTCTATCTGCTGGTGTCCCAGTCTCACTGCAGTTACTGCCCCTCTCACCATCTCCATCTGCTGGTGTCCATATCTCACTGCAGTTACTGCACCCTCTCACCATCTCCAGCTGCTGATGTCCCTGTCTGACTGCAGTTACTGTCCCCCTCTCACCATCTCCATCTGCTGCTGGCCCTATCTACCTGCAGTTAATGTCCTGACTCTCACCATCTCTATCTGCTGGTGTCCCTGTCTCACTTCATTTCTTGCCCCCTCTCACTATTTACATCTGCTGGTGTCCCTGTCTCACTGCAGTTACTGTCCCCTCTCACCAATCACTTCTGCTGGTGTCCTGTCTCACTGCAGTTCCTGCCCCCTCTCACCATCTCCATCTGCTGGTGTCCCTGTCTCACTGCAGTTACTCTCGCTTCTCACCATTCACATCGGCTGGTGTCCTGTCTCACTGCAATTACTGCCCCATCTCTCCATCTCCATCTGCTGGTGTCCCTGTCACACTGCAGTTACAGTGCCCCTCTCACCATCTCCAGCTGCTGGTGTCCCTGTCTCACTGCAGTTACTGTCCCCCTCTCACCATCTCCATCTGCTGTTGGCCCTGTCACACTGCAGTTAATGTCCTGACTCTCACCATCCCCATCTGCTGGTGTCCCTGTCTCCCTGCAGTGACAGACACCTCTCACCATCTCTATCTGCTGGTGTCCCTGTCTCACAGCAATTCCTGCCCCCTCTCACCATCTCCATCTGCTGGTGTCCCTGTCTCACTGCAGTTACTGGCCCCATCTCTCCACCTCCTTCTGCTGGTGTCCCCGTCTCACTGCAGTTATGGTGCCCCTTTCACCATCTCCATCTGCTGGTGTCACAGTCTCACTGCAGTTACTGTCCCCATCTCAACATCTCCATCTGCTGATGTCCCTGTCTCACTGCAGTTACTGTCCCCATCTCACCATCGCCAGCTGCTGGTGTGCCTGTCTCACTGTAGTTACTGCCCCTCTCTCACCATCTCCATCTGCTGGTGTGTCTGTCTCACTGCGGTTACTGTCCCCCTCTCACCATCTCCATCTGCTGGTGTCCCTGTCTGACTGCAGTTACTGTCCCCCTCTCATCATCTCCATCTGCTGGTGTCTCTGATTCAGAGCAGTTACTGCATCGTCTCAGCATCAACATCTCCAGGTGTCCCTGTCTAACTGCAGTTACTGAATCCTCTCAACATCTCCATCTGCTGGTGTCCATGTCTCACTGCAGTTACTGTCCCCGTCTCACCACCTCCATCTGCTGGTTTCCCTGCTTCACTGCAGTTATTGTCCCCTACCACCATCGCCATCTGCTGGTTCCCTGCCTCACTGCAGTTACTGACCACCCTCAGCATCTCCATCTTCTGGTGCAACTGTGTCACTGCCGTTACACCCACCCCCACCCCCCCTCACCATCTCCATCTGCTGGTATCTCTGTCTCACTGCACTTACCGCCCCATCTCACGTTTTTCATCTGCTAGTGTCCCTGTCTCACTGCAGTTACTGACCCCTTTCACCATCTCCATCTGCTTGTGTCCCTGTCTCACTGCCGTTGCTGCCCCCTCTCACCATCTCCATCTGCTGGTGTCCCTTTCTCACTGCAGTTACCGTCCCCTCTCACCATCCCCATCTGCTGATGAACAAATCTCACTGCAGTTACTGTCCTCTTTCACCATCTCCATTTGCTGGTGTCCCTGATTCACAGCGATTACTGCAGCCTCCAACCATCTCCATCTGCTGGTGTCCCTGTCTCACTGCAGTTACAGACCCCTCTCACCATCTCCCTCTGCTGGTGCCCTGTCTCAATGCAGTTAAGTCCCCCTCTCACCATCTCTATCTGCTGGTGTCCCTATCTCACAGCAGTTAATGCCCCCTCTCACCATCTCTATCTGCTGGTGTCCCTGTCTCACTGCAGGTAATGACCCCTCTCACCATCTCCCTCTGCTGGTGCCCTGTCTCAATGCAGTTAAGTCCCCCTCTCACCATATCTATCTTCTGGTGTGTCTGTCTCACTGCGGTTACTGTCCCCCTCTCACCATCTCCATCTGCTGGTGTCCCTGTCTGACTGCAGTTACTGTCCCCCTCTCATCATCTCCATCTGCTGGTGTCCCTGATTCAGAGCAGTTACTGCATCCTCTCAGCATCAACATCTACAGGTGTCCCTGTCTAACTGCAGTTACTGAATCCTCTCAACATCTCCATCTGCTGGTGTCCATGTCTCACTGCAGTTACTGTCCCCTTCTCACCACCTCCATCTGCTGGTTTCCCTGCTTCACTGCAGTTATTGTCCCCTACCACCATCGCCATCTGCTGGTTCCCTGCCTCACTGCAGTTACTGACCACCTTCAGCATCTCCATCTTCTGGTGCAACTGTGTCACTGCCGTTACACACCCCCCCCTCACCATCTCCATCTGCTGGTATCTCTGTCTCACTGCACTTACCGCCCCATCTCACGTTTTTCATCTGCTCGTGTCCCTGTCTCACTGCAGTTACTGACCCATTTCACCATCTCCATCTGCTTGTGTCCCTGTCTCACTGCCGTTGCTGCCCCCTCTCACCATCTCCATCTGCTGGTGTCCCTTTCTCACTGCAGTTACCGTCCCCTCTCACCATCTCCATCTGCTGATGAACAAATCTCACTGCAGTTACTGTCCTCTTTCACCATCTCCATTTGCTGGTGTCCCTGATTCACAGCGGTTACTGCAGCCTCCAACCATCTCCATCTGCTGGTGTCCCTGTCTCACTGCAGTTACAGACCCCTCTCACCATCTCCCTCTGCTGGTGCCCTGTCTCAATGCAGTTAAGTCCCCCTCTCACCATCTCTATCTGCTGGTGTCCCTATCTCACAGCAGTTAATGCCCCCTCTCACCATCTCTAACTGCTGGTGTCCCTGTCTCACTGCAGTTAATGACCCCTCTCACCATCTCCCTCTGCTGGTGCCCTGTCTCAATGCAGTTAAGTCCCCCTCTCACCATATCTATCTGCTGGTGTCCCTGATCGCTGCAGTTACTTCCCCCTCACACCATCTCCCTCTGCTGGTGTCCCTGTCTCACTGCAGTTACTGCCCCCTCTCACCATCTCCATCTGCTGCTGTGTCTGTCTCACTGCGGTTACTGTCCCCCTCTCACCATCTCCATCTGCTGGTGTCCCTGTCTGACTGCAGTTACTGTCCCCCTCTCATCATCTCCATCTGCTGGTGTCCCTGATTCAGAGCAGTTACTGCATCCTCTCAGCATCAACATCTGCAGGTGTCCATGTCTAACTGCAGTTACTGAATCCTCTCAACATCTCCATCTGCTGGTGTTCATGTCTCACTGCAGTTACTGTCCCCTTCTCACCACCTCCATCTGCTGATTTCCCTGCTTCACTGCAGTTCTTGTCCCCTACCACCATCGCCATCTGCTGGTTCCCTGCCTCAATGCAGTTACTGACCACCCTCAGCATCTCCAACTTCTGGTGCAACTGTGTCACTGCCGTTACACCCACCCCCCCCCCCCCACCTCACCATCTCCATCTGCTGGTATCTCTGTCTCACTGCACTTACCGCCCCATCTCACGTTTTTCATCTGCTAGTGTCCCTGTCTCACTACAGTTACTGACCCCTTTCACCATCTCCATCTGCCGGTGTCCCTGTCTCAATGCAGTTACTGCACCCTCTCGCAATCTCCATCTACTGGTGTCCCTGTCTCACAGCAGCTCCTGCCCCCTCTCACCATTCAATCTGCTGGTGTCCTGTCTCACTGCAATTACTGCCCCCTCTCACCATCTCCATCTTCTAGTGTCCCTGTCTCAGTGAAGTTACTGTCCCCCTCTCACCATCTCCCTCTGCTGGTGTCCCTGCCTCACTGTAGTTACTGACGCCCCTCTCACCATCTCTATCTGCTGGTGCCACTGTCTCACTGCAGTTCATGCCGCCTCTCACCACATCAATCTGGTGGTGTCTCTGTATCACTGCAGTTACTGTCCCCCTCTCACGATCTCTATCTGCTGGTGTCCCTGTCTCTCTGCAGTTACTGCCCCCTCTCACCATCTCCCTCTGCTGGTGTCCCTGTCTCACTGCAGTCACAGTCCCCCTCTCAACATCTCTATCTGCTGGTGTCCCAGTCTCACTGCAGTTACTGCCCCTCTCACCATCTCCATCTGCTGGTGTCCATATCTCACTGCAGTTACTGCACCCTCTCACCATCTCCAGCTGCTGATGTCCCTGTCTGACTGCAGTTACTGTCCCCCTCTCACCATCTCCATCTGCTGCTGGCCCTATCTACCTGCAGTTAATGTCCTGACTCTCACCATCTCTATCTGCTGGTGTCCCTGTCTCACTTCATTTCTTGCCCCCTCTCACTATTTACATCTGCTGGTGTCCCTGTCTCACTGCAGTTACTGTCCCCTCTCACCAATCACTTCTGCTGGTGTCCTGTCTCACTGCAGTTCCTGCCCCCTCTCACCATCTCCATCTGCTGGTGTCCCTGTCTCACTGCAGTTACTCTCGCTTCTCACCATTCACATCGGCTGGTGTCCTGTCTCACTGCAATTACTGCCCCATCTCTCCATCTCCATCTGCTGGTGTCCCTGTCACACTGCAGTTACAGTGCCCCTCTCACCATCTCCAGCTGCTGGTGTCCCTGTCTCACTGCAGTTACTGTCCCCCTCTCACCATCTCCATCTGCTGTTGGCCCTGTCACACTGCAGTTAATGTCCTGACTCTCACCATCCCCATCTGCTGGTGTCCCTGTCTCCCTGCAGTGACAGACACCTCTCACCATCTCTATCTGCTGGTGTCCCTGTCTCACAGCAATTCCTGCCCCCTCTCACCATCTCCATCTGCTGGTGTCCCTGTCTCACTGCAGTTACTGGCCCCATCTCTCCACCTCCTTCTGCTGGTGTCCCCGTCTCACTGCAGTTATGGTGCCCCTTTCACCATCTCCATCTGCTGGTGTCACAGTCTCACTGCAGTTACTGTCCCCATCTCAACATCTCCATCTGCTGATGTCCCTG
Organism: Heterodontus francisci; assembly: GCF_036365525.1. Lineage (NCBI taxonomy): Eukaryota > Metazoa > Chordata > Chondrichthyes > Heterodontiformes > Heterodontidae > Heterodontus > Heterodontus francisci. The sequence goes on along the minus strand of NW_027140450.1, from coordinate 39,262 downwards.
TCTCACTGCAGTTACTGTCCCCATCTCACCATCGCCAGCTGCTGGTGTGCCTGTCTCACTGTAGTTACTGCCCCTCTCTCACCATCTCCATCTGCTGGTGTGTCTGTCTCACTGCGGTTACTGTCCCCCTCTCACCATCTCCATCTGCTGGTGTCCCTGTCTGACTGCAGTTACTGTCCCCCTCTCATCATCTCCATCTGCTGGTGTCTCTGATTCAGAGCAGTTACTGCATCGTCTCAGCATCAACATCTCCAGGTGTCCCTGTCTAACTGCAGTTACTGAATCCTCTCAACATCTCCATCTGCTGGTGTCCATGTCTCACTGCAGTTACTGTCCCCGTCTCACCACCTCCATCTGCTGGTTTCCCTGCTTCACTGCAGTTATTGTCCCCTACCACCATCGCCATCTGCTGGTTCCCTGCCTCACTGCAGTTACTGACCACCCTCAGCATCTCCATCTTCTGGTGCAACTGTGTCACTGCCGTTACACCCACCCCCACCCCCCCTCACCATCTCCATCTGCTGGTATCTCTGTCTCACTGCACTTACCGCCCCATCTCACGTTTTTCATCTGCTAGTGTCCCTGTCTCACTGCAGTTACTGACCCCTTTCACCATCTCCATCTGCTTGTGTCCCTGTCTCACTGCCGTTGCTGCCCCCTCTCACCATCTCCATCTGCTGGTGTCCCTTTCTCACTGCAGTTACCGTCCCCTCTCACCATCCCCATCTGCTGATGAACAAATCTCACTGCAGTTACTGTCCTCTTTCACCATCTCCATTTGCTGGTGTCCCTGATTCACAGCGATTACTGCAGCCTCCAACCATCTCCATCTGCTGGTGTCCCTGTCTCACTGCAGTTACAGACCCCTCTCACCATCTCCCTCTGCTGGTGCCCTGTCTCAATGCAGTTAAGTCCCCCTCTCACCATCTCTATCTGCTGGTGTCCCTATCTCACAGCAGTTAATGCCCCCTCTCACCATCTCTATCTGCTGGTGTCCCTGTCTCACTGCAGGTAATGACCCCTCTCACCATCTCCCTCTGCTGGTGCCCTGTCTCAATGCAGTTAAGTCCCCCTCTCACCATATCTATCTTCTGGTGTGTCTGTCTCACTGCGGTTACTGTCCCCCTCTCACCATCTCCATCTGCTGGTGTCCCTGTCTGACTGCAGTTACTGTCCCCCTCTCATCATCTCCATCTGCTGGTGTCCCTGATTCAGAGCAGTTACTGCATCCTCTCAGCATCAACATCTACAGGTGTCCCTGTCTAACTGCAGTTACTGCCCCCTCTCACCATCTCCATCTGCTGCTGTGTCTGTCTCACTGCGGTTACTGTCCCCCTCTCACCATCTCCATCTGCTGGTGTCCCTGTCTGACTGCAGTTACTGTCCCCCTCTCATCATCTCCATCTGCTGGTGTCCCTGATTCAGAGCAGTTACTGCATCCTCTCAGCATCAACATCTACAGGTGTCCCTGTCTAACTGCAGTGACTGAATCCTCTCAACATCTCCATCTGCTGGTGTCCATGTCTCACTGCAGTTACTGTCCCCTTCTCACCACCTCCATCTGCTGATTTCCCTGCTTCACTGCAGTTATTGTCCCCTACCACCATCGCCATCTGCTGGTTCCCTGCCTCACTGCAGTTACTGACCACCCTCAGCATCTCCATCTTCATGTGCAACTGTGTCACTGCCGTTACACCCACCTCCCCCCCCCTCACCATCTCCATCTGCTGGTATCTCTGTCTCACTGCACTTACCGCCCCATCTCACGTTTTTCATCTGCTAGTGTCCCTGTCTCACTACAGTTACTGACCCCTTTCACCATCTCCATCTGCTTGTGTCCCTGTCTCACTGCCGTTGCTGCCCCCTCTCACCATCTCCATCTGCTGATGTCCCTTTCTCACTGCAGTTACCGTCCCCTCTCACCATCTCCATCTGCTGATGAACAAATCTCACTGCAGTTAATGTCCTCTTTCACCATCTCCATTTGCTGGTGTCCCTGATTCACAGCGGTTACTGCAGCCTCCAACCATCTCCATCTGCTGGTGTCCCTATCTCACAGCAGTTAATGCCCCCTCTCACCATCTCTATCTGCTGGTGTCCCTGTCTCACTGCAGTTAATGACCCCTCTCACCATCTCCCTCTGCTGGTGCCCTGTCTCAATGCAGTTTAGTCCCCCTCTCACCATATCTATCTGCTGGTGTCCCTGATCGCTGCAGTTACTTCCCCCTCACACCATCTCCCTCTGCTGGTGTCCCTGTCTCACTGCAGCTACTGCCCCCTCTCACCATCTCTATCTGCTGGTGTCCCTATCTCACTGCAGTTACTGCCCCCTCTAAATAACTCCCTCTGCTGATGTTCCTGTGTCACAGCAGGTCCTGTCCCACTCTCAAAATCTCTATCTGCTGGTGTCCCAGTTTCTCTGCAGTTACTGCCCCTCTCACCATCTCCATCTTCTGTCCCTGTGTCACTGCAGTTGCTGCACCCTCTCACCATATCCAGCTGCTGGTGTCCCTGTCTCACTGCAGTTACTGTCCCCCTCTCACCATCTCCAGCTGCTGGTGTCCCTGTCTCATTGAAGTTACTGTCCCCCTCTCGCCATCTCCATCTGCTGGTGGTCCTGTCTCACTGCAGTTAATGCCCCCTCTCACCATCTCCATCTGGTGTTCTCTCTGTATCACTGCAGTTACTGTCCCCCTCTCACCATCTCTATCTGCTGGTGTCCCTGTCTCGCTGCAGTTACTGCCCCCTCCCACCATCTGCATCTGCTGGTGTCCCTGTCTCACTGCCGTTACTGCCCCCTCTCACCATCTCCAGCTGCTGGTGTCCCTGTATCACTGCAGTTACTGCCCCCTCTAACCAACTACCTCTGCTGATGTCCCTGTCTCACAGCAGTCACTGTCCCCCTCTCACCATCTCCATCTGCTGGTGTCCCTGTCTCACTGTAGTTTTTGACCCCCCTCTCACCATCTCTATCTGCTGGAGTCCCAGTCTCACTGCAGTTACTGCCCATCTCACCATCACCATCTGCCGGTGTCCCTGTCTCAATGCAGTTACTGCACCCTCCCACAATCTCCATCTACTGGTGTCCCTGTCTCACTGCAGCTCCTGCCCCCTCTCACCATTCAATCTGCTGGTGTCCTGTCTCACTGCAATTACTGCCCCCTCTCACCATCTCCATCTTCTGGTGTCCCTGTCTCACTGCAGTTTCTGGCCCCATCTCTCCATCTCCATCTGCTAGAGTCCCACTGCTGTTACAGTCCCCCTTTAACCATCTCCATCTGCTCGTGTCCCTGTCTCACTGCAGTTACTGCACCCTCTCACCATCTCCAGCTGCTGGTGTCCCTGTCTCAGTGAAGTTACTGTCCCCCTCTCACCATCACCATCTGCCGGTGTCCCTGTCTCAATGCAGTTACTGCACCCTCCCACAATCTCCATCTACTGGTGTCCCTGTCTCACTGCAGCTCCTGCCCCCTCTCACCATTCAATCTGCTGGTGTCCTGTCTCACTGCAATTACTGCCCCCTCTCACCATCTCCATCTTCTGGTGTCCCTGTCTCACTGCAGTTTCTGGCCCCATCTCTCCATCTCCATCTGCTAGAGTCCCACTGCTGTTACAGTCCCCCTTTAACCATCTCCATCTGCTCGTGTCCCTGTCTCACTGCAGTTACTGCACCCTATCAACATCTCCATCTGCTGGTGTCCCTGTATCACTGCAGTTACTGCACCCTCTCACCATCTCCAGCTGCTGGTGTCCCTGTCTCAGTGAAGTTACTGTCCCCCTCTCACCATCTCCATCTACTGGTGGCCCTGTCTCCCTGCACTTAATGTCCTGACTCTCACCATCTCCATCTGCTGGTGACCCTGCCTCACTGTAGTTACTGACGCCCCTCTCACCATCTCTATCTGCTGGTGCCACTGTCTCACTGCAGTTCATGCCCCCTCTCACCACATCCATCTGGTGGTGTCTCTGTATCACTGCAGTTACTGTCACCCTCTCACGATCTCTATCTGCTGGTGTCCCTGTCCCTCTGCAGTTACTGCCCCCTCTCACCATCTCCCTCTGCTGGTGTCCCTGTCTCACTGCAGTCACAGTCCCCCTCTCAACATCTCTATCTGCTGGTGTCCCAGTCTCACTGCAGTTACTGCCACTCTCACCATCTCCATCTGCTGGTGTCCATATCTCACTGCAGTTACTGCACCCTCTCACCATCTCCAGCTGCTGATGTCCCTGTCTGACTGCAGTTACTGTCCCCCTCTCACCATCTCCATCCGCTGCTGGCCCTATCTACCTGCAGTTAATGTTCTGACTCTCACCATCTCTATCTGCTGGTGCCCCTGTCTCACTTCATTTCTTGCCCCCTCTCACTATTTACATCTGCTGGTGTCCCTGTCTCACTGCAGTTACTGTCCCCTCTCACCAATCACTTCTGCTGGTGTCCTGTCTCACTGCAATTACTGCCCCCTCTCAACATCTCCATCTGCTGGTGTCCCTGTCTCACTGCAGTTACTCTCGCCTCTCACCATTCACATCGGCTGGTGTCCTGTCTCACTGCAATTACTGCCCCATCTCTCCATCTCCATCTGCTGGTGTCCCTGTCACACTGCAGTTACTGTGCCATTCTCACCATCTCCAGCTGCTGGTGTCCCTGTCTTACTGCAGTTACTGTCCCCCTCTCACCATCTCCATCTGCTGGTGGCCCTGTCACCCTGCAGTTAATGTCCTGACTCTCACCTACTCCATCTACTGGTGTCCCTGTCTCCCTGCAGTTACTGACACCTCTCACCATCTCTATCTGCTGGTGTCCCTGTCTCACAGCAATTCCTGCCCCCTCTCACCATCTCCATCTGCCGGTGTCCCTGTCTCACTGCAGTTACTGTCCTCTCTCACCATTCACATCTGCTGTTGCCCTGACTCACTGCAATTACTGCTCCCTCTCACCATCTCCATCTGCTGGTGTCCCTGTCTCACTGCAGCTCCTGGCCCCTCTCAGAATCTCCATCTGCTGGTGTCCCTGTCTCACTGCAGTTACTGTCGCCTCTCACCATTCACATCTGCTGGTGTCCTGTCTCACTGCAATTACTGCCAGCTCTCACCATCTCCATCTGCTGGTGTCCCTGTCTCACTGCAGTTACAGTCCCCCTTTCACCATCTCCATCTGCTGGTGTCCCTGTATCACTGCAGTTACTGCACCCTCTCACCATCTCCATCTGCTGGTGTCCCTGTCTCATTGCAGTTACTGTCCCCCTCTCTCCATCTCCATCTGCTGGTGGCCCTGTCTCCCTGCAGTTAATGTCCTGACTCTCACCATCTCCATCTGCTGGTGTCCCTGTCTCACTGTCGTTACTGACCCCCTCTCACCATCTCTACCTGCTGGTGTCCCTGTCTCAGTGCAGTTTCTGCACCCTCTCGTCATCTCCATCTGCTGGTGCCCCTGTCGCACTGCAGTTGCTGTCCCCTCTCACCATTCATTTCTGCTGGTGTCCTGTCTCACTGAAATTACTGCCCCCTCTCACCATCTCCATCTGCTTGTGTCCCTGTCTCACAGCAGCTACTGGCCCCATCTCACCATCTCCATCTGCTGGTGTCCCTGTCTCTCTGCAATTACTGCCCCCTCTCACCATCTCCATCTGCTGGTGGCCCTGTCTACCTGTAGTTAATGTCCTGACTCTCACCATCTCCATCTGCTGGTGTCCCTGTCTCACTGTAGTTACTGTTCCCCTCTCACCATCTCTATCTGCTGGTGTCCCTGTCTCACTGCAGTTTCTGCACCCTCTCGTCATCTCCATCTGCTGGTGCCCCTGTCGCACTGCAGTTGCTGTCCCCTCTCACCATTCATTTCTGCTGGTGTCCTGTCTCACTGAAATTACTGCCCCCTCTCACCATCTCCATCTGCTTGTGTCCCTGTCTCACAGCAGCTACTGGCCCCATCTCACCATCTCCATCTGCTGGTGTCCCTGTCTCTCTGCAATTACTGCCCCCTCTCACCATCTCCATCTGCTGGTGGCCCTGTCTACCTGTAGTTAATGTCCTGACTCTCACCATCTCCATCTGCTGGTGTCCCTGTCTCACTGTAGTTACTGTTCCCCTCTCACCATCTCTATCTGCTGGTGTCCCTGTCTCACTGCATTTCTTGCCCCGTCTCACTATCACCATCTGCTGGTGTCCCTGTCTCACTGCAGTTACTGTGCCCTCTCAACAATCAATTCTGCTGGTGTCCTGTCTCACTGCAATTACTGCCCCCTCTCACCATCTCCATCTGCTGGTGTCCCTGTCTCTCTGCAGTTACTGGCCCCATCTCTCCACCTCTTTCTGCTGGTGTCCCCGTCTCACTGCAGTTATGGTGCCCCTTTCACCATCTCCATCAGCTGGTGTCACTGTCTCACTGCAGTTACTGTCCCCATCTCAACAGCTCCATCTGCTGGTGTCCCTGTCTCACTGCAGTTACTGTCCCCATCTCACCATCGCCAGCTGCTGGTGTGCCTGTCTCACTGTAGTTACTGTCCCTCTCTCACCATCTCCATCTGCTGGTGTGTCTGTCTCACTGCAGTTACTGTCCCCCTCTCATCATCTCCATCTTCTGGTGTCCCTGATTCAGAGCAGTTACTGCATCCTCTCACCATCAACATCTACTGGTGTCCCTGTCTAACTGCAGTTACTGCATCCTCTCAACATCTCCATCTGCTGGTGTCCATGTCTCACTGCAGTTACTGTCCCCTTCTCACCACCTCCATCTGCTGGTTTCCCTGCTTCACTGCAGTTATTGTCCCCTACCACCATCGCCATCTGCTGGTTCCCTGCCTCACTGCAGTTACTGACCACCCTCAGCATCTCCATCTTCTGGTGCAACTGTGTCACTGCCGTCTATCCCCACCTCACCATCTCCATCTGCTGGTATCTCTGTCTCACTGCACTTACCGCCCCATCTCACGTTTTTCATCTGCTAGTGTCCCTGTCTCACAGCAGTTACTGACCCCTTTCACCATCTCCATCTGCTTGTGTCCCTGTCTCACTGCCGTTGCTGCCCCCTCTCACCATCTCCATCTGCTGGTGTCCCTTTCTCACTGCAGTTACCGTCCCCTCTCACCATCTCCATCTGCTGGTGAACAAATCTCACTGCAGTTACTGTCCTCTTTCACCATCTCCATTTGCTGGTGTCCCTGATTCACAGCAGTTACTGCACCCTCCAACCATCTCCATCTGCTGGTGTCCCTGTCTCACTGCAGTTACAGACTTCTCTCACCATCTCCATCTGCTGGTGACCCAATCTCACTGCAGTTACTGTCCTCTTTCACCATCTCCATCTGCTGGTGTCCCTGATTCACAGCATTTACTTCCCCCACTCACCATCTCCATCTGCAGGCGTCCCTGCATAACTGCAGTTACTGCACCCTCTCAACAACTCCATCTGCTGCTGTGCCTGTGCACTGCAGTTACAGTCCCACTCTCACCATCTCCATCTGCTGGTGTCCATATCTCACTGCAGTTACTGTCCCCTCTCACCATCTCCATTTGCTGGTGTCTCTGTATCACTGCAGTTACTGCCCCCTCTCACCATCTCCATCTGCGGGTGTCCCTGATTCACTGCAGTTACCGCCCTCTCTCACCATCTCCATCTGCTGTGTCCCTGTCTAACTGCAGTTATTGCACCCTCTCTAAATCTCCATCTGCTGGTGTCCCTGTGCACTGCAGTTACTGTCCCCCTCTGACCATCTCCATCTGCTGGTGTCCCTGATTCACAGCAGTTACTGCACCCTCCAATCATCTCCATCTGCTGGTGTCCCTGTCTCACTGCAGTTACAGACTTCTCTCACCATCTCCATCTGCTGGTGACCCAATCTCACTGCAGTTACTGTCCTCTTTCACCATCTCCATCTGCTGGTGTCCCTGATTCACAGCATTTACTTCCCCCACTCACCATCTCCATCTGCAGGCGTCCCTGCATAACTGCAGTTACTGCACCCTCTCAACAACTCCATCTGCTGCTGTGCCTGTGCACTGCAGTTACAGTCCCACTCTCACCATCTCCATCTGCTGGTGTCCATATCTCACTGCAGTTACTGTCCCCTCTCACCATCTCCATTTGCTGGTGTCTCTGTATCACTGCAGTTACTGCCCCCTCTCACCATCTCCATCTGCGGGTGTCCCTGATTCACTGCAGTTACCGCCCTCTCTCACCATCTCCATCTGCTGTGTCCCTGTCTAACTGCAGTTATTGCACCCTCTCTAAATCTCCATCTGCTGGTGTCCCTGTGCACTGCAGTTACTGTCCCCCTCTGACCATCTCCATCAGCTGGTGTCCCTATCTCACTGCAGTTACTGTCCCCTACTCATCATCGCCAACTGTTGGTGTCCCTGTCTCATTGCATTTACTGCACCCTCTCAACATCAATTTCTGCTGATGTCCCTGTCTAACTGCAGTTGCTGCATCCTCTCAACATCTCCATCTGCTGGAGTCCCTGTCTCACTGCAGTTACTGTCCCCCTCTCACCATCTCCATCTGGTGATGTCTCTGTCTCACAGCAGTTGCTGTCTCCCTCTCACCATCTCCATCTGCTGTTGTCCTAGTCTCACTTCAGTTACTGTCCCATCTCACCATTTCCATCTGCTGTTGCCCCTGTCTCACTGCTATTACTGTCGCCTTCTCACCACCTCCATCTGCTGGTTTCCCTGCCTCGCTGCAGTTACTGCCCCTCTCACCATCGCCATCTGCTGGTGGCCCTGCCTCACTGCAGTGGCTGACTACTTTCAGCATCTCCGTCTTCAGGCGTCCCAGTCTCACTGCCGTTGCTGCCACCACCCCCCCTCCCCCCATCACCAGATCCAACTGCTAGTGTCTCTGTCTCACTGCTGTTACTGCCCCATCTCACCATTTTCATCTGCTGGTGTCCCTGTCTAACTGCCATAACTGCCACGCGCACCCCCAATCACCAAATCCATCTGCTAGTGTCTCTGTCTCACTGCAGTTACTGCCTCATCTCACCTTTCTCATCTGCTGGTGTCCCTGTCTCACTGCAGTTCCAGCCCCATCTCACCATCTCCATCTGCTGGTGTCCCTGACTCACTGCAGGTACTGCACAGGTTTACGATATCCATTTGCTGGTGTCCCTGTCTCACTGCAGTTACTGCCCCCTCTCACGATCTCCAACTGCTTGTGTCCCTGTCTCACTGCCATTACTGCCCCCTCTCACCATATCCATCTGCTGGTGTCCCTGGCTCACTGCAGCTACCGCCCCTCTCACCATCTCCATCTGCTGGTGACCCAACCTCACTGCAGTTACTGTCCTCTCACACCATCTCCATCTGCTGGTGTCTCTGTCTCACTGCAGTTACTGTCCCCTCTCACCATCTCCATCTGCTGCAGTCCCTGTCTCACTGCAGTTACCGCCCCCTCTCACCATCTCCATCTGCTGGTGTCCCTGCCTAACTGCAGTTAGTGCACCCTCTCAACAACTCCATCTGATGCTGTGCCTGTGCACTGCAGTTACTGTCCCCCTCTTACCATTTCCATCTGGTGGTGTCTTTGTCTCACTGCAGTTACTGTCCCCCTCGCACCATCTCCATCTGCTGGTGCCGCTGTCTCACTGCAGTTACTGTCGCCCTCTCACCATCTCGATCTGGTGGTGTTTCTGTCTCACTGTAGTGACCGCTCCCTCTCACCATTTCCATCTGCTGGTGTCCCTGCCTCACTGCAGTTACTGCCTCCTCTCATCATCGCCATCTGCTGCTGCCCCTGTCTCACTGCAGTGCGGCGTCCTCTCATTATCATGTGCTGGTTTCCCTTACTCACTGCAGTTGCTGCCCCACTCTCGCCATGCCCATCTGCTGGTGTCCCGGCCTCACTGCAGTTACTGTCCTCTCTCACCATCTCCATCTGCTGGTGTCTCTGTCTCACTGCAGTTACTGTCCCCTCTCACCATCTCCATCTGCTGGAGTCCCTGTCTCACTGCAGTTACCGCCCCCTCTCACCATCTCCATCTGCTGGTGTCCCTGCCTAACTGCAGTTAGTGCACCCTCTCAACAACTCCATCTGATGCTGTGCCTGTGCACTGCAGTTACTGTCCCCCTCTTACCATTTCCATCTGGTGGTGTCTTTGTCTCACTGCAGTTACTGTCCCCCTCGCACCATCTCCATCTGCTGGTGCCGCTGTCTCACTGCAGTTACTGTCGCCCTCTCACCATCTCGATCTGGTGGTGTTTCTGTCTCACTGTAGTGACCGCTCCCTCTCACCATTTCCATCTGCTGGTGTCCCTGCCTCACTGCAGTTACTGCCTCCTCTCATCATCGCCATCTGCTGCTGCCCCTGTCTCACTGCAGTGCGGCGTCCTCTCATTATCATGTGCTGGTTTCCCTTACTCACTGCAGTTGCTGCCCCACTCTCGCCATCCCCATCTGCTGGTGTCCCGGCCTCACTGCAGTTACTGACCACTCTCAGCATCTCCATCATCTGGTGTCCCTGTCTGACGAAATGTACTGCCCCATCTCACCTTTTGCATCTGCTGGTGTCCTTGTCTCACTGCAGTGACTGTCCCCTTCTCACCACCTCCATCTGCTGGATTCCCTGCTTCACTGCAGTTATTGTCCCCTACCACCATCGCCATCTGCTGGTTTCCTGTCTCACTACAGTTACTGCCCCGTCTCACCATCTCCATCTACTGGTGTCCCTGTCTCACTGCAGTTACTGTCGCCCTCTCATCATCGCCATCTGCTGGTGTCCTTGTCTCACTGCAGTTAATGCCGCATCTCACCGTCTCCATCTACTGGTGTCCCTGTCTCACTGCAGTAACTGCCCCCACTCGCCATGTCCATCTGCTTGTGTCCCTGTCTCACTGCAGTTACTGCCCCATCTCACCATCTCCATCTACTGGTGTCCCTGTCTCACTGCAGTTACTGTCGCCCTCTCATCATCGCCATCTGCTGGTGTCCCTGTCTCACTGCAGTTCCTTCCCCATCTCACCATCTCCATCTACTGGTGTCCCTGTCTCACTGCAGTTACTGTCCCCTTCTCACCACCTCCATCTGCTGGTTTCCCTGCTTCACTGCAGTTATTGTCCCCTAAAACCATCGCCAGCTGCTGAACCCTGCCTCACTGCAGTTCCTGACCACCCTCAGCATATCCATCGTCTGGTGCCACTGTGTCACTGCCGTTACCAGCTCCTCACCATCTCCATCTGCTGATATCTCTGTCTCACTGCACTTACCGCCCCATCTCACGTTTTTCATCTGCTAGTGTCCCTGTCTCACTTCAGTTACTGACCCCTTTCACCATCTCCATCTCCTTGTGTCCCTGTCTCACTGCCGTTGCTGCCCCCTCTCACCATCTCCATCTGCTGGTGTCCCTGTCTCACTGCAGTTACCGTCCCCTCTCACCATCTCCATCTGCTGGTGACCCAATCTCACTGAAGGTACTGTCCTCTCTCACCATCTCAATCTGCTGGTGTCCCTAATTCACAGCAGCTACTGCATCCTCTCACCATCGCCATCTGCTGGTGTCTCTGTCTCACTGCAGTTACTTTCCCCGCTCACCATCTCCATCTGCAGGTGTCCCTGTCTCACTGCAGTTACTGTCCCCCTTACACCATCTCCATCTGCTGGTGTCTCTGACTCACTGCAGTTACTGTACCCTTCTCACCAAATCCATCAGCTGGTTTCTCTGCTCCACTGAAGTTACTGCCCACTCTCACCATCCCCATCTGCTGGTGCCCCTATCTCACTGCAATTACTGCCCCCTCTCAAAATCTCCATCGGCTGGTGTCCCTGTCTCACTGCCGTTACCGCCCCCTCTCACCATCTCCATCTGCTGGTGTCCCTGTCTAACTACAGTTACTGCACCCTCTCAACATCCCCATCTGCTGCTGTCACTGTGCACTGCAGTTACTGTCCCCCTCTGACCATCTCCATCCGGTGGTGTCTCTGTCTAACTGCAGTTAGCGCCGCCTCTAACCATCTCCATCTGCTGGTGTCCCTGTCTAACTGCAGTTACTGAACCATCTCAACATCTCCATCTGCTGGTGTGCCTATCTCACTGCAGATACTGTCCCCACTCACCATCTCCATCTGCTGGTGTCCCTGATTCACAGCAGTTACGGCACCCTCTCACCTTCGCCATCTGCTGGTGTTCCTTCACACTGCAGTTACTACTCCCTTTCTCTATCTCCATCTGCTGCTGTCCCTCTCTCATTGCAATTACTGCCCCCTCTCAGAATCTCCATAGTCTGGTCTTCCTGTCTCGCTGCAGCTACTGCCCCCGCTCACCATCTCCATCTGTTGATGTCCTGGTCTCACCGCAGTTACTGTCCCATTTCACCATTTCCATCTGCTGGTGCCCCTGTCTCACTGCGACTACTGTACCCCTCTCACCATCTCCATCCCCTGGTGTCCCTCTCTCACTGCAGTTACTGTCCCCCTCTCACCACCTCCATCTTGTGGTGTCCCTGTCTCACTGCAGTTACTGTCCACCTCAGACCATCACCATCTGCTGGTGTCCATGTCTCATTGCAGTTACTGTCCCACTATCTCCATCGCCATCTGCTGGTGTCCCTGTCTCACTGCAGTAACTGCCCCATCTCACAATCTCCATCTACTGGTGTCCTTGTCTCACTGCAGCTACTGCCCCCTCTCACCATCTCCATCTGCTGGTGTCTCTGTCTCACTGCAGTTACTGTCCCATCTCACGTTCTTCATCTGCTACTGTCCCTGTCTCACTTCAGTTACTGACCCCTTTCACCATCTCCATCTGCTTGTGTCCCTGTCTCACTGCCATTGCTGCCCCCTCTCACCGTCTCCATCTGCTGGTGTCCCTGTCTCACTGCAGTTACCGGCCCCTCTCACCAGCTCCATCTGCTGGTGACCCAATCTCACTGCAGGTACTGTCCTCTCTCACCATCTCAATCTGCTGGTGTCCCTGATTCACAGCAGTTACTGCATCCTGTCACCATCGCCATCTGCTGGTGTCCCTGTCTCACTGCAGTTACTGTCCCCCTTTCACCATCTCCATCTGCTGGTGTCTCTGACTCACTGCATTTACTGTACCCTTCTCACCAAATCCATCAGCTGGTTTCTCTGCTCCACTGAAGTTACTGCCCACTCTCACCATCCCCATCTGCTGGTGCCCCTATCTCACTGCAATTACTGCCCCCTCTCAAAATCTCCATCGGCTGGTGTCCCTGTCTCACTGCCGTTACCGCCCCCTCTCACCATCTCCATCTGCTGGTGTCCCTGTCTAACTACAGTTACTGCACGCTCTCAACATCCCCATCTGCTGCTGTCACTGTGCACTGCAGTTACTGTCCCCCTCTGACCATCTCCATCCGGTGGTGTCTCTGTCTCACTGCAGTTACTGTCACCCTCTCACCATCTCCATCTGCTGGTGTCTCTGTCTAACTGCAGTTAGCGCCGCCTCTAACCATCTCCATCTGCTGGTGTCCCTGTCTAACTGCAGTTACTGAACCATCTCAACATCTCCATCTGCTGGTGTGCCTATCTCACTGCAGATACTGTCCCCACTCACCATCTCCATCTGCTGGTGTCCCTGATTCACAGCAGTTACTGCACCCTCTCACCTTCTCCATCTGCTGGTGTTCCTATCACACTGCAGTTACTACTCCCTTTCACTATCTCCATCTGCTGCTGTCCCTCTCTCACTGCAATTACTGCCCCCTCTCAGAATCTCCATAGTCTGGTCTTCCCGTCTCGCTGCAGCTACTGCCCCCGCTCACCATCTCCATCTGTTGATGTCCTTGTCTCACCGCAGTTACTGTCCCATTTCACCATTTCCATCTGCTGGTGCCCCTGTCTCACTGCGACTACTGTACCCCTCTCACCATCTCCATCTCCTGGTGTCCCTCTCTCACTGCAGTTACTGTCCCCCTCTCACCACCTCCATCTTGTGGTGTCCCTGTCTCACTGCAGTTACTGTCCACCTCAGACCATCACCATCTGCTGGTGTCCATGTCGCATTGCAGTTACTGTCCCACTCTCTCCATCGCCATCTGCTGGTGTCCCTGTCTCACTGCAGTAACTGCCCCATCTCACAATCTCCATCTACTGGTGTCCTTGTCTCACTGCAACTACTGCCCACTCTCACCATCTCCATCTACAGGTGTCCTTGTCTCACTGCAGCTACTGCCCGCTCTCACCATCTCCATCTGCTGGTGTCCCTGTCTCAATGCAGTTACAGCCCCCTCTCAACATCTCCATCTGCTGGTGTCCCTATCTAACTGCAGTTACTGCACCCTCTTACCATCTCCATCTGCTGGTTTCCCTGCCTCACTGCAGTTACTGCCCCCTCTCATCGTCGCCATCTGCTGCTGCCCCTGTCTCACTGCAGATGCTGCCTCCACATCTGCTGGTTTCCCTGCCTCACTGCTGTTGCTGCCCCACTCTCGCCCTCCCCATCTGCTTGTTTCCCTGCCTCACTTCAGTTACTGTCTCCTCTCATCGTCGCCATCTGCTGCTGCCCCTGTCTCACTGCAGATGCTGTCTCCTCTCATTATCATCTGCTGGTTTCCCTGCCTCACTGCTGTTGCTGTCCCACTCTCGCCATCCCCATCTGCTAGTGTCCCGGCCTCACTGCAGATACTGACAACTCGCAGCATCTCCATCCTCTGGTGTCCCTGTTTCACGACATTTACTGCCCCATCTCATCTTTTACATCTGCTGGTCTCCCTGTCTCACTGCAGTGACTGTCCCCTTCTCACCACCTCCATCTGCTGTTTTCCCTGCTTCACTGCAGATATTGTCCCCTTCTCAACATCTCCATCTGCTGGTTTCCCTGCCTCGCTGCAGTTACTGCCCCTCTCACCATCGACATCTGCTCGTGCCCCTGTCTCACTGCAGAGGCTGCCTCCTCTCATTATCATCTGCTGGTTACCCTGACTCTCTGCAGTTGCTGACCACTTTCAGCTGCTCCATCATCCGGCGTCCCTGTCTCACGGCAGTTACTGCCCCGTCTCACTTTTTTCATCTGCTGGTGTCCCTGTCTCACTGCAGTTACTTCCCCCTCTCAACATCGCCATCTGCTGGTGTCCCTGACTCACTGCAGTTACTGTCCCATCTCACAATCTCCATCTGCTGGTGTCCATGTCTCATTGCAGTTACTGTCCCACTCTCTCCATCGCCATCTGCTGGTGTCCCTGTCTCAATGCTGTAACTGTCCCCATCTCACAATCTCCATCTACTGGTGTCCTTGTCTCACTGCAGTTACTGTCCCCTCTCACCATCTCCATCTGCTGGTGTCCCTGATTCACAGCAGTTACCGCCGCCTCTCACCATCTCCATCTGCTGGTGTCCATGCCTAACTGCAGTTACTGAATCATCTCAACATCTCCATCTGCTGGTGTCCCTATCTCACTGCAGATACAGTCCTCACTCACCATCTCCATCTGCTGGTGTCCCTGATTCACAGCAGTTACTGCACCCTCTCACCATCTCCATCTGCTGGTGTTCCTATCTCACTGCAGTTACTACTCCCTTTCACAATCTTCATCTGCTGCTGTCCCTCTCTCACTGCAATTACTGCCCCCTCTCAGAATCTCCATAGACTGGTCTCCCCGTCTCACTGCAGCTACTGCCCCCGCTCACCACCTCCATCTGCTGATGTCCTTGTCTCACAGCAGTTACTGTCCCATTTCACGAATTCCATCTGCTGGTGTCCATGTCTCACTGCGATTACTGTACCCCTCTCACCATCTCCATCTCCTGGTGACACTCTCTCACTGCAGTTACTGTCCCACTGTCTCCATCGCCATCTGCTGGTGTCCCTGTCTCACTGCAGTAACTGCCCAATCTCACAATCTCCATCTACTGGTGTCCTTGTCTCACTGCAGCTACTGCCCCATCTCACCATCTCCATCTGCTGGTGTCCCTGTCTCAATGCAGTTACAGCCCTCTCTCAACATCTCCATCTGCTGGTGTCCCTATCTAACTGCAGTTACTGCAACCTCTCACCATCTCCATCTGGTGGTGTCCCAGTCTCACTGCAGTTGCTGTCCCCCTCTCGCCATCTCCATCTGCTGGTTTCGCTGCCTCACTGCAGTTGCTGCCCCACTCTCGCCCTCCCCATCTGCTTGTTTCCCTGCCTCACTGCAGTTACTGCCCCCTCTCATCGTCGCCATCTGCTGCTGCCCCTGTCTCACTGCAGATGCTGTCTCCTCTCATTATCATCTGCTGGTTTCCCTGCCTCACTGCTGTTGCTGCCCCACTCTCGCCATCCCCATCTGCTGGTGTCCCGGCCTCACTGCAGTTACTGACAACTCTCAGCATCTCCATCCTCTGGTGTCCCTTTTTCACGACATTTACTGCCCCATCTCATCTTTTTCATCTTCCGGCGTCCCTGTCTCACGGCAGTTACTGCCCCGTCTCACTGTTTTCATCTGCTGGTGTCACTGTCTCACTGCAGTTACTGCCCCCTCTCAACATCGCCATCTGCTGGTGTCCCTGACTCACTGCAGTTACTGTCCCCCTTTCACCATCTCCATCTGCTGGTGTCTCTGACTCACTGCAGTTACTGTACCCTTTTCACCAAATCCATCTGCTGGTTTCTCTGCTCCACTGAAATTACTGCCCACTCTCACCATCCCCATCTGCTGGTGCCCCTATCTCACTGCAATTACTGCCCCCTCTCACAATCTCCATCGGCTGGTTTCCCTGTCTCACTGCTGTTGCTGCCCGCTCTCACCATCTCCATCTGGTGTTGCCCCTGTCTCAATGCAGTGACTGTCCCTCTCTCACCATCTCCATCTGCTGGAGTACCTGTCTCACTGCAGTTACTGTCCCCCGCTCACCATCGCCATCTGCTGTTGTCCCTATCTCAATGCAGTTACTGTCCCCTCTCATTTTCCACCTCTGCTGGTGTCCCTGATTCACAGCTGTTAAAGCGCCCTCTACCATCTCCTTCTGCTGGTGTCTCTGTCTCACTGCAGTTACTGTACCCTCTCACCATCTCCATCTGATGGTGTCGCTGTCTCACTGCACTAACTAACCCTCTCACCATCGCCATCTGCTGGTGTCCGTTCCTCACTGCAGTTACTGTCCCCTTCTCTCCAGCTCCATCTTCTGGTTTCTCTGCCTCACTGCAGTTACTGCCCACCCTCACCAAATCCATCTGCTAGTGTCTCTGTCTCACTGCATTTACTGCTGCATCTCACCTTTTTCATCTGCTAGTGTCCCTGTCTCACTGCAGTTACTGCTCCATCTCACCCTTTGCATCTGCTGGTGTCCCTGTCTCACTGCAGTTACGGCATCCTTTCACCATCTCCATCTTCTTGTGCCCCTGTCTCACTGCAGTAACTGCCCCATCTTACCATCTCCATCTGCCGGTGTCCCTGTCTCACTGCAGTTACTGCCCCCTCTCACAATCTCCATCTGCTGGAGTCCCTGTCTCACTGCAGTTACTGCCCTCTCTCACCATCTCCATCTGGTGGTGTCCCTGTCTCACTGCAGTTACAGTCCCCATCTCACCATCTCCATCTGCTGATGTCCCTTTCTCACTGCAGTTACTGTCCCCCTCTCAACATCGCCATCTGCTGGTGTCCCTGCCTCACTGCAGTTACTGCCTCCTGTCATCATCGCCATCTGCTGCTGCCCCTGTCTCACTGCAGTGCGGCCTCCTCTCATTATCATGTGCTGGTTTCCCTGCCTCACTGCAGTTGATGCCCCACTCTCGCCATCCCCATCTGCTGGTGTCCCGGCCTCACTGCAGTTACTGACCACTCTCAGCATCTCCATCATCTGGTGTCCCTGTCTGACGACATGTACTGCCCCATCTCACCTTTTTCATCTGCTGGTGTCCCTGTCTCACTGCAGTGACTGTCCATTCTCACCACCTCCATCTGCTGGTTTCCCTGCTTCACTGCAGTTATTGTCCCCTCTCATCATCGCCATCTGCTGGTGTCCCTGTCTCACTGCAGTTCATGCCCCATCTCACCATCTCCATCTACTGGTGTCCCTGTCTCACTGCAGTTACTGCCCCCACTCACCATCCACATCTGCTTGTGTCCCTGTCTCACTGCAGTTACTGCCCCATCTCACCAACTCCATCTACTGGTGTCCCTGTCTCACTGCAGTTACTGTCGCCCTCTCATCATCGCCATCTGCTGGTGTCCCTGTCTCACTGCAGTTATTGCCCCATCTCACCATCTCCATCTACTGGTGTCCCTGTCTAACTGCAGTTACTGCATCCTCTCAACATCTCCATCTGCTGGTGTCCCTGTCTCACTGCAGTTACTGTCCCCTTCTCACCACCTCCATCTGCTGGTTTCCCTGCTTCACTACAGTTATTGTCCCCTACCACCATCGCCAGCTGCTGAACCCTGCCTCACTGCAGTTACTGACCACCCTCAGCATCTCCATCTTCTGGTGCCAGTGTGTCACTGCCGTTACCAGCACCTCACCATCTCCATCTGCTGGTATCTCTGTCTCACTGCACTTACCGCCCCATCTCACGTTTTTCATCTGCTACTGTCCCTGTCTCACTTCAGTTACTGACCCCTTTCACCATCTCCATCTGCTTGTGTCCCTGTCTCACTGCCGTTGCTGCTCCCTCTCACCATCTCCATCTGCTGGTGTCCCTGTCTCACTGCAATTACCGTCCCCTCTCACCATCTCCATCTGCTGGTGTCTCTGTCTCACTGCAGTTACTGTCCCCGCTCACCATCTCCATCTGCTGGTGTCCCTGTCTCACTGCAGTTACTGTCCCCCTTTCGCCATCTCCATCTGCTGGTGTCTCTGACTCACTGCAGTTACTGTACCCTTCTCACCAAATCCATCAGCTGGTTTCTCTGCTCCACTGAAGTTACTGCCCACTCTCACCATCCCCATCTGCTGGTGCCCCTATCTCACTGCAATTACTGCCCCCTCTCAAAATCTCCATCGGCTGGTGTCCCTGTCTCACTGCCGTTACCGCCCAATCTCACCATCTCCATCTGCTGGTGTCCCTGTCTAACTACAGTTACTGCACCCTCTCAACATCCCCATCTGCTGCTGTCACTGTGCACTGCAGTTACTGTCCCCCTCTGACCATCTCCGTCCGGTGGTGTCTCTGTCTCACTGCAGTTACTGTCACCCTCTCACCATCTCCATCTGCTGGTGTCTCTGTCTAACTGCAGTTTGCGCCGCCTCTAAGCATCTCCATCTGCTGGTGTCCCTGTCTAACTGCAGTTACTGAACCATCTCAACATCTACATCTGCTGGTGTGCCTATCTCACTGCAGATACTGTCCCCACTCACCATCTCCATCTGCTGGTGTCCCTGATTCACAGCAGTTACTGCACCCTCTCACCTTCTCCATCTGCTGGTGTTCCTATCACACTGCAGTTACTACTCCCTTTCACTATCTCCATCTGCTGCTGTCCCTCTCTCACTGCAATTACTGCCCCCTCTCAGAATCTCCAGAGTCTGGTCTCCCCGTCTCACTGCAGCAACTGCCCCCGCTCACCATCTCCATCTGTTGATGTCCTTGTTTCACCGCAGTTACTGTTCCATTTCACCATTTCCATCTGCTGGTGCCCCTGTCTCACTGCGATTACTGTACCCCTCTCACCATCTCCATCTCCTGGAGTCCCTCTCTCACTGCGGTTACTGTCTCCCTCTCACCACCTCCATCTTGTGGTGTCCCTGTCTCACTGCAGTTACTGTCCACCTCAGACCATCACCATCTGCTGGTGTCCATGTCTCATTGCAGTTACTGTCCCACTCTCCCCATCGCCATCTGCTGGTGTCCCTGTCTCACTGCAGTAACTGCCCCATCTCACAATCTCCATCTACTGGTGTCCTTGTCTCACTGCAGCTACTGCCCCCTCTCACCATCTCCATCTGCTGGTGTCTCTTTCTCACTGCACTTACTGTCCCCGCTCACCATCTCCATCTGCTGGTGTCCCTGTCTCACTGCAGTTACTGCCGCGTCTCACTTTTTTCATCTGCTGGTGTCTCTGACTCACTGCAGTTACTGTCCCCTTCTCACCAAATCCATCTGCTGGTTTCTCTCCTCCACTGAAGTTACTGCCCACTCTCACCATCCCCATCTGCTGGTGCCCCTATCTCACTGCAATTACTGTACCCTCTCACAATCTCCATCGGCTGGTGTCCCTGTCTCACTGCCGTTACCGCCCCCTCTCACCATCTCCATCTGCTGGTGTCCCTGTCTAACTACTGTTACTGCACCCTCTCAACATCCCCATCTGCTGGTGTCACTGTGCACTGCAGTTAGTGTCCCCCTCTGAACATCTCCATCTGGTGGTGTCTCTGTCTCACTACAGTTACTGTCACCCTCTCACCATCTCCATCTGCTGGTGTCTCTGTCTAACTGCAATTATCGCCGCCTCTCACCATCTCCATCTGCTGGTGTCCCTGTCTAACTGCAGTTACTGAACCTTCTCAACATCTCCATCTGCTGGTGTCCCTATCTCACTGCAGCTACTGCCCACTCTCACCATCTCCATCTGCTGGTGTCCCTGATGCACAGCAGTTACAGCCCCCACTCAACATCTCCATCTGCTGGTGTTCCTATCTCATTGCAGTTACTACTCCCTTTCACTTTCTCCATCTGCTGCTGTCCCTCTCTCACTGCAATTACTGCCCCCTCTCAGAATCTCCATAGTCTGGTCTCCCCGTCTCACTGCAGCTACTGCCCCCGCTCACCATCTCCATCTGTTGATGTCCTTGTCTCACCGCAGTTACTGTCCCATTTCACCATTTCCATCTGCTGGTGCCGCTGTCTCACTGCGATTACTGTACCTCTCTCACCATCTCCATCTGCTGGTGTCCCTGTGTCACTGCAGTTACTGCCGCGTCTCACTTTTTTCATCTGCTGGTGTCCCTGTCTCACTGCAGTTACCGTCCCCTCTCACCATCTCCATCTGCTGGTGACCCAATGTCACTGCAGGTACTGTCCTCTCTCACCATCTCAATCTGCTGGTGCCCCTATCTCACTGCAATTACTGCCCCCTCTCAAAATCTCCATCGGCTGGTGTCCCTGTCTCACTGCAGTTACTGTCCCAGCTCACCATCTCCATCTGCTGGTGTCCCTGTCTCACTGCAGTTACTGCCGCGTCTCACTTTTTTCATCTGCTGGTGTCCCTGACTCACTGAAGTTACTGTAACCCCTTTCACCATCTCCATCTGCTGGTGTCTCTGACTCACTGCAGTTACTGTACCCTTCTCACCAAATCCATCTGCTGGTTTCTCTCCTCCACTGAAGTTACTGCCCACTCTCACCATCCCCATCTGCTGGTGCCCCTATCTCACTGCAATTACTGTACCCTCACAATCTCCATCGGCTGGTGTCCCTGTCTAACTACAGTTACTGCACCCACTCAACATCCCCATCTGCTGATGTCACTGTGCACTGCAGTTAGTGTCCCCCTCTGACCATCTCCATCTGGTGGTGTCTCTGTCTCACTGCAGTTACTGTCACCCTCTCACCATCTCCATATGCTGGTGTCTCTGTCTAACTGCAGTTATCGCCGCCTCTAACCATCTCCATCTGCTGGTGTCCCTGTCTAACTGCAGTTACTGAACCTTCTCAACATCTCCATCTGCTGGTGTCCCTATCTCACTGCAGATACTGTCCCCACTCACCATCTCCATCTACTGGTGTCCTTGTCTCACTGCAGCTACTGCCCCCTCTCACCATCTCCATCTGCTGGTGTCCCTGATTCACAGCAGTTACAGCCCCCACTCAACATCTCCATCTGCTGGTGTTCCTATCTCATTGCAGTTACTACTCCCTTTCACTATCTCCATCTGCTGCTGTCCCTCTCTCACTGCAATTACTGCCCCCTCTCAGAATCTCCATAGTCTGGTCTCCCCGTCTCACTGCAGCTACTGCCCCCGCTCACCATCTCCATCTGTTGATGTCCTTGTCTCACCGCAGTTACTGTCCCATTTCACCATTTCCATCTGCTGGTGCCCCTGTCTCACTGCGATTACTGTACCCCTCTCACCATCTCCATCTCCTGGTGTCCCTCTCTCACTGCAGTTACTGTCCACCTCAGACCATCTCCATCTGCTGGTGTCCATGTCTCATTGCAGTTACTGTCCCACTGTCTCCATCGCCATCTGCTGGTGTCCCTGTCTCATTGCAGTAACTGCCCCATCTCACAATCTCCATCTACTGGTGTCCTTGTCTCACTGCAGCTACTGCCCCCTCTCACCATCTCCATCTGCTGGTGTCCCTGTCTCAATGCAGTTACAGCCCGTTCTCAACATCTCCATCTGCTGGTGTCCCTATCTAAGTGCCGTTACTGCCCCTTCTCACCATCTCCATTTGCTGGTGTCCCTGGCTCAGTGCAGTTACGGCCCCCTTTCACCATCTCCATCTGCTGGTGTCCCTTTCTAACTACAGTTACTGCACCCTCTAAACATACCCATCTGCTGGTGTCACTGTGCACTGCAGTTACTGTCCCTCTCTGACCATCTCCATCTGGTGGTTTCTCTGTCTCAACGCAGTTACTGTCACCCTCTCACCATCTCCATCTGCTGGTATACCTGTCTCACTGCAGTTGCTGTCTCCATCGAACCATCTCCATCTGCTGGTGTCCCTATCTCACTGCAGTTACTGTCCCCTCTCACCATTTCCATCTGCTGATGTCCCTGTCTCACTTCCCTTACTGCCACCCACCAACGCCCCACTCACCAAATCCATCTGCCAGTGTCTCTGTCTCACTGCATTTACTGCTGCATCTCACCTTTTTCATCTGCTGGTGTCCCTGTCTCACTACAGTTACTGCTCCATCTCACCCTTTGCATCTGCTGGTGTCCCTGTCTCACTGCAGTTACGGCATCCTTTCACCATCTCCATCTTCTTGTGCCCCTGTCTCACTGCAGTAACTGCCCCATCTGATAATCTCCATCTACTGGTGTATCTGTCTCACTGCAGCTAATGCCCCCTCTCACAATCTCCATCTGCCGGTGTCCCTGTCTCACTGCAGTTACTGCCCCCTCTCACAATCTCCATCTGCCGGTGTCCCTGTCTCACTGCAGTTACTGCCCTCTCTCACCATCTCCATCTGGTGGTGTCCCTGTCTCACTGCAGTTACAGTCCCCATCTCACCATCTCCATCTGCTGATGTCCCTTTCTCACTGCAGTTACTGTCCCCCTCTCAACATCGCCATCTGCTGTTGTCCCTGACTCACTGCAGTTACTGTCCCCCTTTCACCACCTCCATCTGCTGGTGTCCCTGACTCACTGCAGTTACTGTCCCCTTCTTTCCAACTCCATCTGCTGGTTTCTCTGCATCACTGCAGTTACTGCCCACGCTCACTATCTCCATCTGCTGGTGCCCCTATCTCACTGCAATTACTGCCCCCTCTCACAATCTCCATCTGGTGGTGTCCCTGTCTCACTGCAGTTATTGTCCCCCACTCACCATCTCCATCTGCTGATGTCCCTGTCTCACTGCAGTTACGGTGCCCCCCGCTCAGCATCGCCATCTGCTGGTGTCTCCGTCTCACTGCAGTTTCGGTCCCCCTTTCACCATCTCGATCTGCTTTTGTCCCTGTCACACTGCAGTTACTGTCGCCTTCTCACCACCTCCATCTGCTGATGTCTCTGTCTCACTGCTGCTACTGCCCTCACTCGTCATCGCCATCTGCTGGTGTCCGTTTCTCACTGCAGTTTCTGCCCCCGTTCACCATCTGCATCTGTTGGTGACCCTGTCTCAATGCAGATACGGTCCCTCTCTCACCATCTTCATCTGGTGGTGTCCCTGTCTCACTGCAGTTACTGTCCCCCCTCTCAACATCTCCGTCTGCTGTTGTCCCTATCTCACTGCAGTTACTACTCCCTTTCATTACCTCCATCAGCCGATGTCCCTCTGTCACTGCAATTACTGCCGCTTCTCACAATCTACTTCAGCTGGAGTCCCTGTCTCACTGCAGTTATGGCCCGCCTCTCATCATTTCCATCTGCTGGTAGAATTAGAATTAGAAAATTACAGCGCAGTACAGGCCCTTCGGCCCTCGATGTTGCGCCGACCTGTGAAACCATCTGACCTCCACTATTCCATTTTCATCCATGTGTCTATCCAATGTCCACTTAAATGCCCTTAAAGTTGGCGAATCTACTACTGCTGCAGGCAGGGCGTTCCACGCCCTTACTACTCTCTGAGTAAAGAAACTACCTCTCACATCTGTCCTATATCTATCACCCCTCAACTTGAAGCTATGTCCCCTCGTGTTTGCCATCACCATCCGAGGAAAAAGACGCTCACTATCCACCCTATCTAACCCTCTGATTATCTTATATGTCTCTATTAAGTCACCTCTCCTCCTCCTGCTCTCCAACGAAAACAACCTCAAGTCCCTCAGCCTTTCCTCGTAAGACCTTCCCTCCATACCAGGCAACATCCTAGTAAATCTCCTCTGCACCCTTTCCATAGCTTCCACATCCTTCCTATAATGCGGTGACCAGAACTGCATGCAATACTCCAGGTGCGGTCTCACCAGAGTTTTGTACAGCTGCAGCATAACCTCGTGGCTCCGAAACTCGACCCCCCCTACTAATAAAAGCTAACACACCATATGCCTTCTGAACAGCCCTATTAACCTGGTTAGCAACCTTCAGGGATTTATGCACCTGGACACCAAGATTTCTCTGTTCATCTGCACTACCAAGAATCTTCCCATTAGCCCAGTACTCTGCATTCCTGTTACTCCTTCCAAAGTGAATCACCTCACACTTTTCCGCATTAAACTCCATTTGCCATCTCTCAGCCCAGCTCTGCAGCCTATCTATGTCTCTCTGTACCCTACAACATCCTTCGGCACTATCCACAACTCCACCGACCTTAGTGTCATCTGCAAATGTACTAACCCACCCTTCTACACCCTCTTCCAGGTCATTTATAAAAATGACAAACAGCAGTGGCCCCAAAACAGATCCTTGCGGTACACCACTAGTAACTAAACTCCAGGATGAACATTTGCCATCAGTGGTGTCCCTGTCCCACTGACGTTACTGCCACCCCACCCCATCACCAAATGAAAGAACAAAGAAAATTACAGCACAGGAACAGGCCCTTCGGCCCTCCAAGCTTGCGCCGATCCAGATCCTCTATCTAAACATGTCACCAGTTTCCTAAGGGTGTGTATCTATTTGCTTCCTGCCCATTCATGTACCTGTCTAGATACATCTTAAAAGACGCTATCGTGCCCTGGTCTACCACCTCCGCTGGCAACGCATTCCAGGCAACCATCACCCTGTGCGTAAAGAACCTTCCACGCATATCCCCCTAAACTTTTGCCCTCTCACTTTGAACTTGTGACCCCTCGTAATTGAATCCCCCACTCTGATAAAAAGCTTCTTGCTATCCACCCTGTCTGTCCCTCTCATGATTTTATACACCTCAATCAGGTCCCCCCTCAACCTACGTCTTTCTAATGAAAATAATCCTAATCTACTCCACCTCTCTTCATAGCCAGCGTCCTCCATACCAGGCAACATCCTGGTGAACCTCCTCTGCACCCTCTCCAAAGCATCCACATCCTTTTGGTAATGTGGCGACCAGAACTGCACGCAGTATTCCAAATGTGGCCGAAACAAAGTTAGATACAACTGTAACATGACCTGCCAACCCTTGTACTCAATACCCCGTCCGATGAAGGAAAGCATGCCGTATGCCTTCTTGACCACTCTATTGACCTGCGTTGCCACCTTCAGGGAACAATGGACCTGAACACCCAAATCTCTCTGTACATCAATTTTCCCCAGGACTTTTCCATTTACTGTATAGTTCACTCTTGAATTGGATCTTCCAAAATACATCACCTCGCATTTGCCCTGATTGAACTCCATCTGCCATTTCTCTGCCCAACTCACCAATCTATATATATTCTGCTGTATTCTCTGACAGTCCCCTTCACTATCTGCTACTCCACCAATCTTAGTGTCGTCTGCAAACTTGCTAATCAGACCACCTATACTTTCGTCCAAATCATTTATGTATATCACAAACGACAGTGGTCCCAGCACGGATCCCTGTGGAACACCACTGGTCACACGTCTCCATTTTGAGAAACTCCCTTCTACTGCTGCTCTCTGTCTCCTGTTGCCCAGCCAGTTCTTTATAAATCTAGTTAGTACACCCTGGACCCCATGCGATTTCACTTTCTCCATCAGCTTACCATGGGGAACCTTATCAAACGCCTTACTGAAGTCCATGTATATGACATCTACAGCCCTTCCCTCATCAATCAACTTTGTCACTTCCTCAAAGAATTCTATTACGTTGGTAAGACAAGACCTTCCCTGCACAAAACCATGTTGCCTATCACTGATAAGCTCATTTACTTCCAAATGTGAATAGATCCTATCCCTCAGTATCTTCTCCAGCGGCTTCCCTACCACTGACGTCAGGCTCACTGGTCTATAATTACCTGGATTATCCCTGCTACCCTTCTTAAACAAGGGGACAACATTAGCAATTCTCCAGTCCTCCGGGACCTCGCCTGTGTTTAAGGATGTAGCAAAGATATCTGTTAAGGCCCCAGCTATTTCCTCTCTCACTTCCCTCAGTAACCTGGGATAGATCCCATCCGGACCTGGGGATTTGTCCACCTTAATGCCTTTTAGAATACCCTACAGTTCCTCCCTCCTTATGCCGACTTGACCGAGAGTAATCAAACATCTGTCCCTAGCCTCAACATCCATCATGTCCCTCTCCTCAGTGAATACCGATGCAAAGTACTCATTTAAAATCTCACCCATTTTCTCTGACTCCACGCATAACTTTCCTCCTTTGTCCTTGAGTGGGCCAATCCTTTCTCTAGTTACCCTCTTGCACCAAAAATATGAATAAAAGTCTTTAGGATTTTCCTTAACCCTGTTTGCTGAAGATATTTCATGACACGTTTTAGCCCTCTTAATTCCTCATTTCAGATTGGTCCTACATTCCCGATATTCTTTCAAAGCTTCGTCATTCTTCAGCCTCCTAGACCTTATGTATGCTTCCTTTTTCCTCTTTGCTCGTCTCACAATTTCACCTGTCATCCATGGTTCCCTAATCTTGCCATTTCTATCCCTCATTTTCACAGGAACATGTCTCTCCTGCACGCTAATCAACCTCTCTTTAAAAGCCTCCCACATATCAAATGTGGATTTACCTTCAAAGAGCTGCTCCCAATCTACATTCCCCATCTCCTGACGAATTTTGGTATAGTTCGCCTTCCCCCAATTTAGCACTCTTCCTTTTGGAACACTCTCGTCTTTGTCCATGAGTAATCTAAAACTTACGGAATTGTGATCACTATTCCCCTGCTGAAACGTCAACCGCCTGGCCGGGCGCATTCCCCAACACGAAGTCCAGTATGGTCCCTTCCCGAGTTGGACTATTTACATACTGCTCGAGAAAACCCTCATGGATGCTCCCAACACATTCTGCTCCATCTAGACCTCTAAAACTAAGTGAATCCCAGTCAATGATGGAAAATTAAAATCTCCTATCACCACCAACCTGCTGCTCCTACATCTTTCCAAATCCATCTGCTAGTGTCTCTGTCTCACTGCAATTACTGCCCCATCTCACATTTTTCATCTGCTGGTGTCCCTGTCTCACTGCAGTTACTGCCCCACCTCACATCTTTCATATGCCCGTGTCCCTGTCTCACTGTAGTAACGGCCCCCTTTCACCATCTCCATCTGCTTGTTTCCCTGTCTCACTACACCGACTGCCCAATCTCACCATCTCCATCTACTGGTGTACCTGTCTCACGGCAGCAAATGCCCCCTCTCACCTTCTCCATCTGCTGGTGCCCCTGTCTAACTGCAGTTACTGCCCCATCTCACCTTTTGCCTCTGCTGGTGTCCCTGTCTCACTGCCGTTACTGCCCACTCTCACCACCTCCATCTGCTGATGTCTCTGTCTCACTGCTGCTACTGCCCACTCTCACCATCTCCATCTGCTGGTGTCCGTTTCTCACTGCAGTTCCTGCCCCCGCTCACCATCCCCATCTGTTGGTGTCCTTGCCTCACTGCAGTTACTGCCACCTCTCACCATCTGCATATGCTGGTGTCCCTGTCTAACTGCAGTTACTGCACCCTCTCACCAACTCCATATGCCGGAGTCCCTGTGTCACTGCAGTTACTGCCCTCTCTCACCTTCTCCATCAGGTGGTGACCCTGTCTCAATGCAGTTACTGTCCCTCTCTCACCATAGCCATTTGGTGGTGTCCCTGTCTCACTGCAATTACTGACCCCCCTGTCAACATCTCCGTCTTCTGGTGTCCCTATCTCACTGCAGTTGCTACTCCCTTTCATTACCGCCATCAGCTGGTGTCCCTCTGTCACTGCAATTACTGCCCCCTCTCACAATCTCCATCGGCTGGAGTCCCTGTCTCACTGCAGTTACTGACCCCTCTCACCAACTCCATCTGCTGGTGTCCCTGTCTCACTGCAGTTACTGTCCCCATCTCTACATCGCCATCTGCTAGTGTCCCTGACTCACTGCATTTACTTTCTCCCTTTCACCATCTCCATCTGCTGGTGTCCCTGTCTCACTGCAATTACTGCCCCCTCACACAATCTTCATCGGCTGGTGTCCCTTTTTCACTGTAGTTACTGACCACTCTCAACATCTCCATCTGGTGGTGTCCCTGTCTCAACGGAGTTACTGTCCCGCTCTCACCATCTCCATCTGCTGATGTCTCAGTCTCACTGCTGCTACTGCCCACTATCACCATCCCCATCTGCTGGTGTCCGTTTCTCACTGCAGTTCCCGCCCCCGCTCACCATCCCCATCTGTTGGTTTCCTTGTCTCACTGCAGTGACTGTCCCCTTCTCACCACCTCCATCTACTGGTTTCGCTGCTTCACTGCAGTTATTGTCCCCAACCACCATCGCCATCTGCTGGTTCCCTGCCTCACTGCAGTTACTGACCACATTCAGCATCTCCATCTGCTGGTGCCAGTGTCTCACTGCCTTTACTGTCCCCCTCACCATCTCCATCTGCTGGTGTCTCTGTCTCATTGCACTTACTACCCCATATCACGATTTTAATCTGCTGGTGTCCCTGTCTAACTGCAGTTACTGCACCCTCTCAACATCTCCATCTGCTGGTGTCCCTGTGCACTGCACTTACTGTCCCCCTCTGACCATCTCCATCTGCTGGTGTCTCTGTCGCACTGCAGTTACTGTCCCCCTCTCACCGTCTCCATCTGCTGGTGTGCCTATCTCACTGCAGTTACTGTCCCCTCTCACCATCTCCATTTGCTGGTGTCCCTGTCTCACTGCAGTTACTGTCCCCCTCTCACCGTCTCCATCTGCTGGTGTGCCTATCTCACTGCAGTTACTGTCCCCTCTCATCATCGACATCTGCTGGTGTCCCTGATTCAAAGCAGTTACTGCAACCTCTCACCATCTCCATCTGTTGGTGTCCCTATCTCACTGCAACTACTGCCCCCTCACACAATCTTCATCGGCTGGTGTCCCATTATCACTGTAGTTACTGCCCGCTCTCACCATCTCCATCTGGTGGTGTCGCTGTCTCACCGGAGTTACTGTCCCGCTCTCACCATCTCCAACTGCTGGTGTCCATGTCTCACTGCAATTACTGCCCCCTCTCACAATCTCCATCGGGTGGAGTCCCTGTCTCACTGCAGTTAATGCCCCGGCTCAGCATCTCCATCTGCTGGTGTCCCTGTCTAACTGCAGTTACTGCCACATGTCACCTTTTTCATCTGCTAGTTTCCCTGTCTCACTGCCGTTACTGCCCCCTCTCACCACCTCCATCTGCTGATGTGTCAGTCTCACTGCTGCTACTGCCCACTTTCACCATCTCCAACTGCTGCTGTCCGTTTCTCACTGCAGTCCCTGCCCCCGCACCCCACCTCCATCTACTGGTTTCCCTGCTTCACTGCAGTTATTGTCCACTACCTCCCTCGCCATCTGCTGGTTCCCTGCCTCACTGCAGTTACTGACCACTCTCAGCATCTCCATCTGCTGGTGCCACTGTTTCACTGCCGTTCCTGTCCACCTCACCATCTCCAGCTGCTCGTGTCTCTGTCTCATAGCACTTACTGCCCCATTTCAAGTTTTTCATCTGCTGGTGTCCCTGTCTCACTGTAGTTACCGCCCCCTCTCACCACCTCCATCTGCTGGTGTCCCTGTCTAACTGCAGTTACTGCACCCTCTCAGCATCTCCATCTGCTGGTGTCCCTGTGCACTGCACTTACTGTCCCCCTCTGACCATCTCCATCTGCTGGTGTCTCTGTCTCACTGCAGTTACTGTCCACCTCTCACCATCTCCATCTGCTGGTTTCCCTGTCTCACTGCAGTTACTGTCCCCCTCTCACCATCTCCATCTGCTGGCGTGCCTATCTCACTGCAGTTACCGTCCCCTCTCATCATCGACATCTGCTGGTGTCCCTGATTCACAGCAGTTACTGCAACCTCTCACCATCTCCATCTGCTGGTGTCTCTGTCTCACTGCAGTTACTGTCCCCTCTCACCATCGCCATCTGTTGGTGTCGATGTCTCACTGCACTTACTGTCCCCTCTCACCATCGCCATCTGCTGGTGTCCGTTTCTCACTGCAGTTACTGTCCCCTTATCTCCAGCTCCATCTGCTGGTTTCTCTGACTCTATGCAGTTACTGACCACTCTCAACATTGCTATCTGCTGGTGTCCCTGTCTCACTGCGGTTACTACCACCCACCAACCCCCCTCAGCAAATCCATCTGCTAGTGTCTCTGACTCACAGCAGGTACTGCCCCATCTCAACATTTTCATCTGCTGGTGTCCCTGTCTAACTGCAGTTACTGCCCCATCTCACCTTTTGCATCTGCTGGTGTCCCTGTCTCACTGCAGTTACTGCCCGCAGTCACCATCTCCATCTGGTGGTGTCCCTGTCTCACTGCAATTACTGCCCCCTCTCGCGATCTCCATCGGCTGGAGTCCCTGTCTCACTGCAGTTACTGTCCCATCTCAGCTTCTCCATCTGCTGGTGCCCCTGTCTTATTACAGTGACTGTCCCCTTCTCACCACCTCCATCTGCTGGTTTCCCTGCTTCACTGCAGTTATTGCCCACTACCGCCATCGCCATCAGCTGTTTCCCCGCCTCTCTGCAGTTACTGACCACTCTCACCATCTCCATCTGCTGGTGTCTCTGTCTCACTGCACTTACTGCCCCCTTTCACCATCTCCATCTGCTGGCATGCCGATCTCACTGCAGTTACTGTCCCCTCTCATCATCGACATCTGCTGGTGTCCCTTTGCACTGCAGTTACTGTCCCCCTCTCACCATCTCCATCTGCTGCCGTGCCGAACTCACTGCAGTTACTGTCCCCTCTCATCATCGACATCTGCTGGTGTCCCTGATTCACAGCAGTTACTGCAACCTCTCACCATCTCCATCTGCTGGTGTCTCTATCTCACTGCAGTTACTGTCCCCTTTCACCATCTCCATCTGTTGGCGTGCCGATCTCACTGCTGTTACTGCACCCTCTCAACATCTCCATCTGCTGGTGTCCCTTTGCACTGCAGTTACTGCCCCCCTCTCACCATCTCCATCTGCTGGCGTGCCGAACTCACTGCAGTTACTGCAACCTCTCACCATCGCCATCTGCTGGTGTCTCTGT
This sequence comes from Heterodontus francisci, assembly GCF_036365525.1. NCBI lineage: Eukaryota > Metazoa > Chordata > Chondrichthyes > Heterodontiformes > Heterodontidae > Heterodontus > Heterodontus francisci. The sequence goes on along the minus strand of NW_027140450.1, from coordinate 7,695 downwards.
CTCACTGCAGTTACTGTCCCCCTCTCACCATCTCCATCTGCTGGTGTCCCTGTATCACTGCAGTTACTGGCCCCCTCTCACCATCTCCATCTGCTGGTGTCCCTATCTCACTGTAGTTACTGTCCCCTCTCATCATCTGCATCTGCTGGTGTCCCTGATTCACAGCAGTTGTTGCACCCTCTCACCATCTCCATCTGCTGGTGTCTCTGTCCCACTGTAGTTACTGACCCCACTCACCATTGCCATCTGCTGGTGTCCCTGTCTCACTGCCGTTACTGCCACCCACCAAACACTCACCAAATCCATCTGCTAGTGTCTCTGTCTAACTGCAGTTACTGCCCCATCTCAACTTTTTCATCTGCTGGTGTCCCTGTCACACTGCAGTTACTGCCCCCATTCACCATCTCCATCTGCTTGTGTCCCTGTCTCATTATAGTAACGGGTCCATCTCACCATCTCCATCAACTGGTGTCCCTGTCTAACTGCAGTTACTGCACCCTCTCAGCATCTCCATCTGCTGGTGTCCCTGTGCACTGCACTTACTGTCCCCCTCTGACCATCTCCATCTGCCGGTGTCTCTGTCTCACTGCAGTTACTGTCCACCTCTCACCATCTCCATCTGCTGGTTTCCCTGTCTCACTGCAGTTACTGTCCCCATCTCACCATCTCCATCTGCTGGCGTGCCTATCTCACTGCAGTTACTGTCCCCTCTCATCATCGACATCTGCTGGTGTCCCTGATTCACAGCAGTTAATGCAACCTCTCACCATCTCCATCTGCTGGTGTCTCTGTCTCACTGCAGTTACTGTCCCCTCTCACCATCTCCATCTGTTGGTGTCGATGTCTCACTGCACTTACTGTCCCCTCTCACCATCGCCATCTGCTGGTGTCCGTTTCTCACTGCAGTTACTGACCCCTTCTCTCCAGCTCCACCTGCTGGTTTCTCTGCCTCAATGCAGTTACTGCCCACTCTCAACATTGCTATCTGCTGGTGTCCCTGTCTCACTGCGGTTACTACCACCCACCAACCCCCCTCACCAAATCCATCTGCTAGTGTCTCTGACTCACTGCAGTTACTGCCCCATCTCAACATTTTCATCTGCTGGTGTCCCTGTCTCACTGCAGTTACTGCATCATCTCACCTTTCGCATCTGCTGGTGTCCCTGTCTCACTGCAGTTACTGCCCGCAGTCACCATCTCCATCTGGTGGTGTCCCTGTCTCACTGCAATTCCTGCCCCCTCTCGCGATTTACATCGGCTGGAGTCCCTGTCTCACTGCAGTTACTGTCCCATCTCAGCTTCTCCATCTGCTGGTGCCCCTGTCTTATTACAGTGACTGTCCCCTTCTCACCACCTCCATCTGCTGGTTTGCCTGCTTCACTGCAGTTATTGTCCACTACCGCCATCGCCATCAGCTGTTTCCCTGCCTCTCTGCAGTTACTGACCACTCTCAGCATCTCCATCTACTGGTGAAACTGCCTCACTGCCGTTACTGCCTCCCTCACCATCTCCATCTGCTGGTGTCTCTGTCTCACTGCACTTACTGCCCCATCTCACGTTTTTCATCTGCTGGTGTCCCTGTCTCACTGCAGTTACTGCCCCCTTTCACTATCTCCATCTGCTGGCGTGCCGATCTCACTGCTGTTACTGCACCCTCTCAACATCTCCATCTGCTGGTGTCCCTTTGCACTGCAGTTACTGTCCCCGTCTCACCATCTCCATCTGCTGGCATGCCGATCTCACTGCAGTTACTGTCCCCTCTCATCATCAACATCTGCTGGTGTCCCTGATTCACAGCAGTTACTGCAACCTCTCACCATCTCCATCTGCTGGTGTCTCTGTCTCACTGCAGTTACTGTCCCCCTTTACCATCTCCATCTGCTGGCGTGCCGATCTCACTGCTGTTACTGCACCCTCCAACATCTCCATCTGCTGGTGTCCCTTTGCACTGCAGTTACTGTCCCCCTCTCACCATCTCTATCTGCTGGCGTGCCGATCTCACTGCAGTTACTGTCCCCTCTCATCATCGACATCTGCTGGTGTCCCTGATTCACAGCAGTTACTGCAACCTCTCACCATCTCCATTTGCTGGTGTCCCTGTCTCACTGCAGTTACTGGCCCCCTCTCACCATCCCCATCTGCTGGTGTCCCTATCTCACTGTAGTTACTGTCCCCTCTCATCATCTGCATCTGCTGGTGTCCCTGATTCACAGCAGTTATTGCAGCCTCTCACCATCTCCATCTGCTGGTGTCTCTGTCCCACTGTAGTTACTGACCCCACTCACCATTGCCATCTGCTGGTGTCCGTTTCTCACTGCAGTTACTGTCCCCTTCTCTCCAGCTCCATCTGCTGGTTAATCCGCCTCACTGCAGTTACTGCCCACTCTCACCATTGCCATCTGCTGGTGTCCCTGTCTCACTGCCGTTACTGCCACCCACCAAACACTCTCACCAAATCCATCTGCTAGTGTCTCTGTCTCACTGCAGTTACTGCCCCATCACAACTTTTTAATCTGCTGGTGTCCCTGTCACACTGCAGTTACTGCCCCCATTCACCATCTCCATCTGCTTGTGTCCCTGTCTCAGTATAGTAACGGGCCCATGTCACCATCTCCATCTACTGGTGTCCCTGTCTCACTGCACTTGCTGCCCACGCTCACCAGCTCCATCTGGTGGTGACCCTGTCTCACTGCAGTTACTGTCCCTCGCTCACCATCTCCATCTGGTGGTGTCCCTGTCTCACTGCAGTTACTGTCCCCCTCTCAACATCTCCATCTGCTTGTGTCCCTGACTCACTGCAGTTACTGTCCCCCTTTCACCATCTCCATCTGCTGGTGTCCCTGTCTTCCAGCGATTGCTGTACCCTTCTCACCACCTCCACCTGCTGGTTTCTCTGCTTCTCTGCAGTTACTTCCCACTCTAACCTTCTCCATCTGCTCGTGTCCCTATCTCACTGCAATTGCCGCCCTCTCTTACAATCTCCATCGGCTGGTGTCCCTGTCTCATTGCAGTTACTGCCCGCTCTCACCATCACCATCTGGTGGTGTCCCTGTCTCACTGCAGTTACTGACCCCCACTCACTATCTGCATCTGCTGATGTTCCTGTCTCACTGCTGTTACAGTCCCCCACTCACCATAGCCATCTTCTGGTGTCTCTGTCTCACTGCAGTTACTGTCCCCCTTTCACCCCCTCCATCTGCTTTTGTCCCTGTCTCACTGCAGTTAGTGTCGCCTTCTCACCACCTCCATCGGCAGATGTTTCTGTCTCACTGCTGCTACTGCCCACTACCACCATCGCCGTCTGCTGGTGTCCGTTTCTCACTGCAGTTCCTGCCCCCGGTCACCATCTCTTTCTGCTGGAGTCCCGGTCTCGCTGCTGTTACTGCCCTCGCTCACCATCTCCATCTGGTGGTGACCCTGTCTCACTGCAGTTACTATCCCTCTCTACACCATCTCCATTTGGTGGTGTCCCTGTCTCAATGCAGTTACTGTCCCCCCTCTCAACATCTCCGTCTGCTGGTGTCCCTGTCTCACTGCAGTTACTACTCCCTTTCATTATCGGCATCAGCTGGTGTGCCTCTGGAACTGCAATTATTGACCCCTCTCACAATCTCATTCGGCTGGTTTCCCTGCTTCACTGCAGTTACTGTCTCCCTCTCACCATCTCCATCTGTTGGCGTGCCTATCTCACTGCAGTTACTGTCCCCTCTCATCATCGACATCTGCTGGTGTCCCTGATTCACAGCAGTTACTGCAACCTCTCACGATCTCCATCTGCTGGTGTCTCTGTCTCACTGCAGTTACTGTCCCCTCTCACCATCTCGATCTGTTGGTGTCCCTGTCTCACTGCACTTACTGTCCCCTCTCACCATCTCCATCTGCTGGTGTCCGTTTCTCACTGCAGTTACTGTCCCCTTCTCTCCAGCTCCATCTGCTGGTGTCCCTGTCTCACTGCGGTTACTACCACCCACCAACCCCCCTCACCAAATCCATCTGCTAGTGTCTCTGTCTCACTGCAGTTACTGCCCCATCTCAACCTTTTCATCTGCTGGTGTCCCTGTCTCACAGCAGTAACTGCCCCATCTCACCTTTTGCATTTGCTGGTGTCCCTGTCTCACTGCAGTTACTACCCGCTCTCACCATCTCCATCTGGTGGTGTCCCTGTCGCACTGCAATTACTGCCCCCTCTCGCGATCTCCATCGGCTGGAGTCCCTGTCTCACTGCAGTTACTGTCCCATCTCAGCTTCTCCATCTGCTGGTGCCCCTGTCTTATTACAGTGAATGTCCCCTTCTCACCACCTCCATTTGCTTGTTTCGCTGCTTCACTGCAGTTATTGTCCACTACCGCCATCGCCATCAGCTGTTTCCCTGCCTCTCTGCAGTTACTGACCACGCTCAGCATCTCCATCTGCTGGTGAAACTGCCTCACTGCCGTTACTGCCTCCCTCACCATCGCCATCTGCTGGTGTCTCTGTCTCACTGCACTTACTGCCCCATCTCACGTTTTTCATCTGCTGGTGTCCCTGTCTCACTGCAGTTGCTGCCCTCTTTCAACATCACCATCTGGTTGTGTCCCTGTCTCACTGCCGTTACTGCCCCCTCTACCATCTCCATCTGCTGGTGCCCCTGTCTCACTGTAGCTACCACCCCATCTCACCATCTCCATCTGCTGGTGTCCCTGTCTAACTGCTGTTACTGCACCCTCTCAACATCTCCATCTTCTGGTGTCCCTTTGCACTGCAGTTACAGTCCCCCTCTCATCATCTCGATCTGCTGGCGTGCCTATCTCACTGCAGTTACTGTCCCCTCTCATCATCGACATCTGCTGGTGTCCCTGATTCACAGCAGTTACTGCAACCTCTCACCATCTCCATCTGCTGGTGTCTCTGTCTCACTGCAGTTGCTGTCTCCCTCTCACCATCTCCATCTGCTGGTTTCCCTGTCTCACTGCAGTTACTGGCCCCCTCTCACCATCTCCATCTGCTGGTGTCCCTATCTCACTGCAGTTACTGTCCCCTCTCATCATCTACATCTGCTGGTGTCCCTGATTCACAGCAGTTACTGCACCCTCTCACCATCTCCATCTGCTGGTGTCTCTGTCTCACTGTAGTTACTGTCCCCACTCACCATTGCCATCTGCTGGTGTCCGTTTCTCACTGCAGTTACTGTCCCCTTCTCTCCAGCTCCATCTGCTGGTTAATCCGCCTCACTGCAGTTACTGCCCACAATCACCATTGCCATCTGCTGGTGTCCCTGTCTCACTGCCGTTACTGCCACCCACCAACCCCCCTCACCATCTCCATCTGCTAGTGTCTCTGTCTCACTGCAGTTACTGCCCCATCTCAACTTTTTCATCTGCTGGTGTCCCTGTCACACTGCAGTTACTGCCCCCATTCACCATCTCCATCTGCTTTTGTCCCTGTCTCAGTATAGTAACGGCTCCAGCTCACCATCTCCATCTGCTGGTGTCCCCATCTCAGTGCAATTACCGCCCTCTCTTACATTCTCCATCGGCTGGTGTCCCTGTCTCATTGCAGTTACTGCCCGCTCTCACCATCTCCATCTAGTGGTTTCCCTGTCTCACTGCAGTTACTGACCCCCACTCACTATCTCCATCTGCTGATGTCCCTGTCTCACTTCTGTTACAGTCCCCCACTCACCATAGCCATCTTCTGGTGTCCCTGTCTCACTGCAGTTACTGTCCCCATTTCACCACCTCCATCTGCTTTTGTCCCTGTCTCACTGCAGTTACTGTAGCCTTCTCACCACCTCCATCTGCAGATGTTTCTGTCTCACTGCTGCTACTGCCCACTACCACCATCGCCGTCTGCTGGTGTCCGTTTCTCACTGCAGTTCCTGCCCCCGGTCACCATCTCTTTCTGCTGGAGTCCCGGTCTCGCTGCTGTTACTGCCCTCGCTCACCATCACCATCTGGTGGTGACCCTGTCTCACTGCAGTTACTATCCCTCTCTACACCATCTCCATCTGGTGGTGTCCCTGTCTCCCTGCAGTTACTGTCCCTACTCTCAACATCTCCGTCTGCTGGTGTCCCTGTCTCACTGCAGTTACTACTCCATTTCATTATCTCCATCAGCTGGTGTGCCTCTGGAACTGCAATTATTGACCCCTCTGACAATCTCATTCGGCTGGTTTCCCTGCTTCACTGCAGTTACTGCCCCCATCTCACCATCTCCATCTGCTGGTGTCCCAATCTCACTGCAATTACTGTCCCCCTCTCTACATCGCCATCGGCTGGTGTCCCTGTCTCACTGCAGTGACTGTCCCCCATTCACCATCTCCATCTGCTGATGTCCCTGTCCCACTGCAGTTACTGTAGCTTTCTCACCACCTCTATCTGCTTATATCTATGTCTCACTGCAGTTACTTCCCACTCTAACCATCTACATCTGCTAGTGTCCCTATCTCACTGCAATTACTGCTCTCTCTCACAATCTCCATCTGCTGGTGTCCGTTTCTCACTGCAGTTACTGCCCCCGCTCACCATCTCCATCTGTTGGTGTCCTTGTCTCACTGCAGTTACTGCCGCCTCTCACCATCTCCATCTAGTGGTGTCCCTGGCTCACTGCAGTTACTGTCCCCCACTCACCATCTACATCTGCAAATGTCCCTGTCTCACTGCAGTTCCAGTCCCCCGCTCAGCATCGCCATCTGCTGCTTTCACTGCCTCACTGCAATTACTGTCGCCATCTCACCACCTCCATCTGCTGATATCTCTGTCTCACTGATGCTACTGCCCACTCTCACCAAAGCCATCTGCTGGTGTCCGTTTCTCTCTGCATTTCATGCCCCCGCTCACCATCTCCATCTGTTGGTGACCCTGTCTCACTGCAGTTACGGTCCCCCTCTCACCATCTCCATCTGGTGGTGTCCCTGTCTCACTGCAGTTACTGCCCCCCTCTCAACATTTCCGTCTGCTGTTGTCCCTATCTCACAGCAATTACTGACCCCTCTCACAATCTCCATCGGCTGGAGTCCCTGTCTCACTGCAGTTGCTGCCCCCTTCTCATCATTTACATCGGCTGATGTCCCTGCCTCACTGCCGTTACTGCCACCCCACCCCCATCACCAAATCCATCTGCTAGTCTCTCTGGCTCATTGCAGTTACTGCCCCATCTCACCTTTTTCATCTGCTGGCGTCACTGTCTCACTGCAGTTACTGCCCCCTTTCAACATCTCCAATAGCATGTGTCCCTGTCTCACTGCAGTGACTGCCTGTTCTCACGATTTACATCTAAAGGTGCACCTTTTGCACTGCAGCTAATGCCCCCTCTCACCATCTCCATCTATGGTACCCCTGTCTCACTGCGCTTACTGCTCCCTCTCACCATCTCCATCTGCTGCTGTCCCTGTCTAACTGCAGTTTCTGCCCCAACTCAAGAATTTCATCTGCTGGTGTCCCTCTCTCACTGCAATTACTGCCCCCCTTCACCATCACCGTCTGCATGTGTCCCTGTATCACTGCCGTTACTGCCCCCTCTCACCACCTCCATCTGCTGGTGTCCCTGTCTCACTGCAGTTACTGCCCTCTCTCACCATCTCCATCTGGTGGTGTCCCTGTCTCACTGCCGTTGCTGCCACCCCACCCCCATCACCAAATCCATCTGCTAGTCTCTCTGGCTCATTGCAGTTACTGCCCCATCTCACCTTTTTCATCTGCTGGCGTCACTGTCTCA